>NC_085059.1:18513210-18764202 GCF_963662255.1 Cinclus cinclus
ATTCAGGGCTTTGTTTCAAGACTTAATTTGTTGTAGGAAGTGAAAAAAAGACACATACGCAAACAAGCCTATGGAAACTTTTGCCCACAATAAGTGTCAAGCAGAAGGAATGTTATTGATTGCCATAGATTTACACCCAGAATGAATTTGGCTGGCTGGTCAAAAGTCTGGTGGGTGTGTAAACGGGGAGGTGAGGTGGGGAATGACGTCTGTAGTGGTTTATCTGGAGAGTGGAGCCGCAAAATGTTGTAGTTACACTTAAGTTTTATTAAAAATGCCATTCTAACGAGCCCTAGTGGCCCCAGCACATGGAAAGTGGCTTGCTGTGTTTTGAATGGCACCGAGCAACACCCCAGGGCCTTAAATCAGTTCAAGATGTGTTGGTGGCGTCTGATGTTAAGCATGGAAGGGAAATTCAAAGCAATATAGATTTAACCTAGAGACCCTTCTTTTGCCTGATGCTTATCAATAGCCAAGCCTGAGTAAGAGTCAGGAGAAATTTGGTTCCGAGGCAGAGTATTATGGGAGGGAAAGTGTGATTTTATTAGTAATATTTGCACTGAGGTTTGGATAACCAATCCAGGCAGCAAGACAGTGAAATGTGGACAACAGAGAGGGAAAGTCAGTTATTCCATCCTGTGCATTTCTGCAGGCACTGCTCGATGTTCTGTGCCCAGGGAAAATTGAACTGCACGAATAAAAGGGAACAACTTTTTCTTTTTTTCCTAGGCAAATGGAGGAAGAAGAAACAGCCATGGAGTGAGTGAGAAGGGAAACCCTGGTACAGATTTCCAGTTAGAGCCAGGGTTGAGGGATTTGTTACCCTGCAGCAGATGATCCCAGAGGACGTTAAAGACAGGGAGGAAAAGTAAAATGTGGACATACCCCTCATCCCAGCTGTAAGGAATTCATATATTTCTTTGCATTTATATACAAAATCTTGCTAAGGAATTTAAGTGGGCAGCTCATGTCACAAAGAGGGGATAAAACAAACCCTGTGTCTTTAACCCAGGGCTATGCTTCCAAACCTTGCCAGAGCCAGGAGATTTTGACAAGAACTTTTCAAAGTCCCCCCGTGTTCAGATGGGACAGTGAGAATTATGGTTTCAGAGGGATCTCTAACACCAAGGAGGATTTGCTGGGTATTTGGATTTCACACAAGATGCACATATTTACCTGAACCAAAGCTGTGCATTCCAGGCTCTGGGATGACACCCAGAAGACTGAGGTGCACCCCTAACGCTGAGTGGGTGGCGTGATGGGCTTGGAGGGTTTCATTTGGCCCCTAATTGGCAGCAGGAACTTGAAAACTGAATCCCTGAGTGTCCTTCACTCTCTATCTCTGTGGTCTGGAGACACAACCACTGAGTCATGAGCTGCAATCAGCTACTTATGAGATGCAATTAGAAGAGAACCCCAACAGCCACTTAATGAAGTGCCAAGGACTTGGCACAAATACCTCTGGTGATACAATGGAGAAGGAGCCCTGAAACTCTTACCTTGAGCACTTCTTGCTTCCTTCCCACACTGACAGCTTTAGGAACAACGTGACTTAGAGTGTCTAATTATAGGATAATTATTGTTGTTGCTGTTGGTAAAGGTCAGTCTGTAGAAGGTAGGACCCTAAGGGAATGGAGACAAGGAAGGTGAGGAAGGAAATGGGAGTGGAAAGGTTCAGAGTCTTTTTGATGAGGTAGAAACAGAGAGAGAGAGAGAAAGAGATGGTCCCTCTGTGTAACTGGACCAGAATTTGGATTTGTTTAGCTTGAATGGTTTGTGCTCATGGCCAAAGACAGATCCTTTCCTGGTATGAATGTGAGAGAAGATCCAGGCCATGCCTCTTGCCTCTTTCTGTCCCTACAATACCAAGGGACGGAGCTGCTGCAGAGATATGGCCAGATTTACAGAATTACAGCCCAGATAAATCCCTGCACCTGTCCACTCTCCTGTCCTGTCCCATTCTGCCTCGAAAGAAAGAGGCACTTCTTGAGCTGAAGCTTGTTTTTTGCTTCTAAGACTTAGGAGGACTATTTGGTGAAGGAAGAGGAGAAATCCCCAAAAACAGCTGCCACAAAGGATGGGGAAGAAACCACACAGCAGAGTTTTACTCCCATACTCAGCGACTGCCACCTCAGAAAGCTGTGAACTTGATAAATCCAATCTCCTTTCAAATCCACGAGACAGAAACAAACCATGCCGCAGCCTCACTCTTCCTCTCCTTCTTCCCCTCTGAGCTTCCTGCACATTTTTTTTTGGCACAGAGCTGGTGGAACACAAGCATGGAATCACCTTTGCTTTTCAGTATGTTTGTGTTTGAGTCTGTGGAGGGAAAGATAAAATTTGTCTTCTAGGTCCAAACTGCATCTTATAAGCTATAAAATATTCTTAAACATTATTTCATTGGAGAGAAGCCTTCTGTGATCCTAAGCAGTAAATAAGTAAATGATTAAATAGATCTGTGTGAAGCTGCTGATCTACATCCACCTCAAGATGGATTTCAGTAGGAGAAAACATGAAGCAAGAGTAGCAAAAAGGAATATTTAGATTCAGGCAATCATCAGAAATAGGAAGATATTTATTATCTGGACTCCTATCCCATTGTATGAATAATTGTTTGATCCTGAAACAAAAATTAATTTATTTGGTGTTCATCGCAAAATTGTTAATTGGCAGCAAAAATGTTATGAAGAAGAATCCTGAACCTGACCTGTGCAAATGGGACTGGCTTACCTAATTCATTTTTTTGTAAGACTTCAAAGAAAATAGGTCAAAATTCCTCACTGCAATTAGTTCAACGAAATACACTCATCTTTGATCTGTTAAAACATAATTATGCTTTTCTAAATTATCCCCATGTCATTGGAATTGGCAAGATATGAAAGTATGGATGGATCTGAACCCTAGGAATTGTCTTGGTTTAGGTGTGTGAGGTGATGGCCAGGGTAAGTTCTTTTTGAAGTGCAGTTTCTTTGCTCCTGCAGTGTTCATTTAGTCCCTTCCACATCAGGATGGTGAGAAAGCTTTTGAAGAAGGAAGTGTAGGGATTTTAGATTTCTCAAAAAGAGCTTGAACACCAGTTTAGCTTGGATCCACCTGCATGATTTCAGCACCTTGTGGGATCTGCTCCCCAAACCCAGGGCAGATTCAGGGAGAATTTCTCAGAGCAGCTGATTCCAGAGCACTGTAAGAATTGTCATTAATAAGAATTATCAGATCAATCAGACATAACCCTGCTGTTGCTCTCTTCAGGCATCCTAAACTTTATTCCTAATTCCAGCTGTGTTTTTAGGGTAATTCCTGACTTTCAACATTGGATTGTATTACACAACTAAAGAGCAGAAATCATCATCATGAAGTAAAGAGAAAGGAAAGCTTCCAAGGTAAAATTTAAAGGGCTAAAATGACTCAGTGGGGAGAGGAACTGAAGAGTTCTGGACCGATTTACAAATTCAAGGGGAGAAAAACTTGTTTTCAGCTTTCATGATTCATGGGAAAAGTACAGAAATGAGTCCTAGAATGGAGAAATAAACTGCATATATATGCACAAAGAAGATGAACCAAGGGGATTGGAACTCCACGTGAGATACAAGTACCCTCATTTTCAAATATCGCTGGTTTTACAAATAAAGGATATTTACAGCTGTTATCTTACAGATAAAGTGCGAGGAATAGAGATTTTAGCTTATATTTGGAATTTCTGAGTCCAGTTCCCTGTCGTCCCTTGGTCCCCCCGTGCATGTGTCTGAGGAGGGAAAGGGAAAGAAGAAATGTCCCAGGTAAACAAGCACATTGTGCAACCCTGAGCCTGGAAAACTGTGTCAGCCTTCAACTCGTTTAACTGGCCCTCCTCTGGCAGTAACACATCATTACTGCTTTCCGGTGTTTATTAATGTCATTTTAATGGTTTATTCTTAGCAAGGTTCAAATTCCACCTAAACAGATGTTTAAAAAAAAAACCCAAGGGGCTTTTTATAGTTATTCTATATCGTAACAAGGAGATGGCACTGGGTGTGCATGGAGCAGAGGGAGAGGCTAAAGGAGCAGTTTGGGATGGATTTGTGGTCGTGCACAGGATTCCCAGCTCATCACATTCCCTGGAATCCCATGGAGGTTCCAGTCCAACCTGCTGTGGCAGACTGGAGCTGCTCAGCCCTGCTGCTCTCAGGGTTTTTTTCCTGTGCCAAGAGGGACAGCACTCTCTGGAGAAAAGAGGAGCAGATTCGTTCCCAAGCGTGGTCAGATGTCCAGGGCTTCTCAGGATTAGGAGTCATCACTCCTTTAATAACAGCCTCTCACTCCCAGGCCACTCCTGGGCTGCTGGCACAGAGTCCAGGGGCAGTAATGAGATTCCTCTGCTCCCTCCGGGGGAAAGGATGCAGCAGAGCCGAGCATCCCAAATGACTAACACCCACCAAAAAGGAAAACTTGATGTGAGGAGCAGCAGTTGTCCACTGAGTGTTTGAAAACTGAGTTCCCGAGCTCAGACTTAAAATCCAAGCCCTGTGCTTGGAGCACTCTGGCCTTTTTTATCCTTTTATTCTTTCTCTTATGGAGTCTGAAATATGAATATATGTGTGTCATCTTCTGTGCGAAAATCAGTGTAAAAATCCCGCTCCAAAGGTTATTTTCTCAACATGAATGCAAGATGAAGCATTTAAGATGTGCTGGTTTTGATTTAATTTGAACCTATATTTTGTGTGAGTTGTCCAACTGAGAGATGATACTGAGACTTTTTATTTTTGCCCAGACAGGTCCCAACATAATTTCAGTGACAAGTCCTCAGTCCATAGCTTGACCATGGTTTTGTTCCACAAATAAAATCCAAGCCTCAAAGTGGGAATAGGTTCTGAGGGGATTAAACAAGTGACACTTGTCAGTGGTAAGAACATCCATCATTGCACCCCAAAGGAATAGTCTGCTGCAAAACTTTGTTCTCCTTTTATTGTTCTCGCTGCTGTGGAAGGAGGAACAAAACATTTATGGGGTTTTCTTTACAGCTCCAGCAGTCTGTAGGATCTTGGCAGAAAGGCTCAGTTGGGATAAATAAGGGGAATCAGCTGGAGAAAACCTTCTGAGGAGGACAGCAGTGAGGTTATAAATTGATTTTTAGGGAGTCACCTTCCTTCTACTTCCACAGTTCAGTTTGGAGACTGAAACCACAGAGGCATTGGGTTCTCAGTACAGTCTGGAGCACAGTTTGAAAATTCAACAGAGAGGACTGTACATCTTAAAAACGTGGGAATTTTGGTTTAGTTGGGAATTTTGGTGTAGCAATTCTAGTCACCTATTTCAGGAGTCCTTTTAGAAGTTTACTTCAGGTGTAAAAGCTCATTTCAATTTCAGGACCTCAGTATAGGAAAGGAGCTAATTCTAGGCTAGACCCCAAGCCTGACACAGATCTCTCAGCATGATTAAGACACATCCTTACACTGAAAGCTGTCAGGTTTGGCAGGTGAAATGATTCTATTTTCTTTTGACATTTTCAGTGAGAGTATTCACATTCCCTTTTTGGTTACCTGAGATATCTTTGAACATGCAGGTCTTCACATGCCACTTTCCTCTCTGTCTTCAGGGCAAGGAGAAGATGCTCTTTGACCTCATGGTGGTTGAATATTTGACTCAGGGCTGGGTTTCTGCTGGTGTTTCCCATTAAGAAACCCCATTTCTGTTTCTACCAATATTCTCTGTGCCTCTTCCCAGTCACCTGTCCGGTCACTCAGCAGAATATTGCAGGTTTGCAGCAGCAAGGCTCTGAATGCAGGCATTGGAACAGGCTGAGGATTTTTAGGGGTGCCTCTCAGGTAGGTTCTGTCTCCCCTGGTGTGGCTGAAGGCTGTGGAATGCCAAAGGCAGAGGTTTGCAGATGAAACAAAGCAGCCAGGGGGTTCACAGGGGCTGTGCTGGCTGGGCTGAGGCAGGCAAAGAAGACAAGTGTGCTGTAGGGTGAAGGAAAGGTGACCCATGGATGTCTCTTAGAATGAAATCCTTCTCCCAGATCATGCTCCACTCCATCATCAGCCCTGCTGACTGCCTGACTAACCTGACTCAGTCTGGTTAGGTTTAGTCTGGCCCTAATTTCTCCTTCTTAATTTAAGGATGGCAAAGAGAGCTAGTCAAAATATCTACAAGCTCTAGACTGTTACTACCAATTGCAACAACAAAACTTTGCAGGAGTAGATCCAATCTGGCCCTGTCAGCCCTTGCCAAGCAATGTTTTGGCTCTGGGTATTTTTTAAGTTCCTTCCTTGTCACTCTAAATCAGATGATTCACGCTGGTAACACGTTGTATCGCTTATCCAGTAATGCAACCTAATAAAACCCTGCTTAAAACCATTTTCCTTAAAGAACCAGAAGAATTTGTTCTTTACAGAATCAAACCTGTGTTCTTAATAAAGGCAGATTGAATAAAACAAGCTCTGTGAAGTAAAGGGACTAATTTAACAGCTCGCTGATGAAAATCTGTGGCTAAGGTCCCCCTCCCTCACCCCTTGCATGAGAACAGATGGTTTAGCACAAGTTTTGAATGCAAAGTTAATTAAAAAAAAAAAAATCCATTCCTCTTACAATCCTTGGGCTAAGACTTTAAAAAGTTCCCTGCTAAATCGGAATGCCAATGTTCTTATTTTGAGCTCTGTAATAAGGAAACAGACTCATTAATGTTCTGCAATTATTGAAGTGGAGTGATGGTCATGGATTAGCCCTTGAATTGAGCTCGGCAGGCTCCCTTGGCAGCGAGACACCGGAATGGAATTTGAAAACCTCAGTGTTCCATTTTCCCCACTGCTCTCAAGCTGGTGCTGAGAGCAGGTACAGTCACCTGGATGGCAACGTCCCCAGAGGGAAGAGGAGGCATTCAAAGGGCAGGATCATTTCCCATAACAAGAACAACAACAACAACAACAACATTACGTGTTGGGATTTGATTTCAATGAACGCTGCAAAAAAGGCAAATTATTTTATATTGGGCTGGAACGTGTCTATTTCTGGGGTGGAAGGTAATAGTTGGTTAATGGCAGCCACCTCGTATAAAAACCAGCACAAGATGTGAGAAAAGTCATATTAAATTAGTTCCCACTATTGCTGCAATCTCCTGTCTCAGAGACCTTCCAGTCTGAAAATTCACTTTAAGTAAGTGGGAGGAGCTTGGCCTAAGTGTAAAGTAATTGCCTGAATTAGAATTGTCTTGTCCTGCTGCATTTGATGCTTTCACATGACAAACATCAGAGGAGCTTTAAAGAAACCAGTGCACCTGGAGAAGAGTTTTGTTTTACCTCTCATTTAACAACCAAAGCAAGTCCTAGTCCAGTTCCTGGAGTTTAATTCCAGATGAAAAGCCACCTCTGAAGACTCAAAAATATTTTCTGACATTTTCTTCACCCAGCTTTCGACGCCAAAACAAATTCAGCCCAAACATCCTCAATACCACCTTTTAAGAAATGAGGAAATACCAGGCCTAAAGGGACAACTTATGATTAGAACAAGAGTCCAAATTTATGGTGAATTTTAATAGGATCAGGTAATTCTTGTCGGGATCCTAATCACAACAGGGCCAAAGCTAGTAGTGAGTGGAGTCACTCCCCAGTCCTTCTTGGGGTGTAACTTGGAGGGAAATCCAATTTTCCTCCTGGGCACTTGTCCCTTTCCCATCAGATCTTGTACAAGCTCCAGCAGCAGCACCCAGGAGCTGAAATGGGTGCTGAACATTTGTTTCCCAAATTGCACCCATGGAACAGGAATGTCCATCGCCCCCACCAGCACGTGGACTATGAATAGAACACAGCACCCTGGAGCTGGGGCTTCTTCTTGTTGCTGTTTGGGGTTTTTTAAGCCAGTCTTTGATTTTTGCACCACGGCTCAGTCCCTTGATTGCAAAACCCCGGGAGCAGTTAATTGCAGAGACAAACTCTGCCCCTGCTGCTGCCTAATTCCTTAATAGCATCCTTGAATCAAAGAGATGTCTAAACTTTATCACAGGCACCTATGATTAACAGCTCCCACAATCAATTACAGATGCAAACAGGTAGGAGCAGGCTTGGCCCAGAACGTGAAGGGATCATTCCTGGGACCAAGTATTCAGTCAATTTATCACCTGCTGCTGGCATTTTACAGAGCCAGAGCTCTCAGGGTTCATCCTGAATGGAGCAGACCATGGAACAGTTTTCTGGGGAATAAACATTATCTACAGGTGATGGCAAAAATCTTGGTAGATGACATTATATCCCTCCAGCTGAGGTGTGGCTCATACTCTACCTGATGTTTTAAGTGGCATGAGGGCTCATGGTAATCATGGTTTACTGGAACCAAAGGAAGCCTTTTGATTTCCAGTCTATTTATTCCTTCTTTGTTGGTCATCACTTGATGTTTTCCATCCAGTAGTAACTGCTGCGAATTTTGATGGACTGTGGTGAAGGACAAAGTGACAAAAACCCACTAAGCCTACAAAAGATGCACTAATTAGACCTAAGTTGGTACTTGGAGAGCAAAACTGGGCAAAAAAGTTTAATCCTCCTCAATGAGCAAGGACTAAGTGGAGTTGTCTTTTATTTCTCTTCTTCCTTCCTCACCTGTGCTATCCTCTTGGTGAACCTTCAGTGTTGTTGAGATTAAAACTCACTAAAATCACAGAACCATCAGACTCTGCAGAGCACAGCAAGCCAACTCAGGCTTACTTAAAACTCACAACAAAACCCAGCTCCAGGTGAGTTACCCATGATGAAATGCTCAGGTAAAGAAGTTTCTCACAGCATCAATTACTGTGAAATCTCCTCTCTCTCCTCGAAATTACTGGCCAAACCATATCCTGCCAAAATTATTGGCCAAACTGTGGCAGGAGAGTGGCACTGAGGAACAAGACTTTGCTGTCAGTCTCTCCCTTGCCCCAGGCACCGTGACCTCCCCAGATCTGCTCTGGCATCACCCAATTGTTCTCCTAAACTGCTTCATCATTTTCAGAGCTGCAGATGAACCAGAGGGGTTTTCCCTGCCACGAACCTTGTGGGTTCCTACATGCCTCCCTAAATCTGGGCCTTGCATTGCTAATCCTATTTTCTGCAGAGCAAATGATTCCCATAAATATCAGCTGTGGGCTCTGCCCTGCTCTCCACTGCTGCTGTCTGAGGCAGAGCTGTACTTGTGGGGGATTGGGGCCAGATTAAATGCAACCCAAATGTGATGTAGCATCTTTTCTCCAGCTCTGCACCTCCTTAAATATTCAAAATTCAGGCAGAAAAAGTGAGTTGAATGCAGACAATGTGCTCACGGAGAAGAATTCATTCCTGGTAGGAAAGTCACACGGAACTGGTGGCTGTGGAGGCTCTCTAGGTTGTTCTGCAGACAGCAGAATGAACAACTAAATGGCAGAAACGAAGGGTTTTCTTTTCATTGATTCACTATTATTAAAAAAAAAATAAAATAGGTGAATTGGGGAGGGTGAGAGAGGGACTCAGCATGGACCTTCATCTTTTATGAGACACCTGTGACAGAGCCTGGCTGAGACCTTCCCCTGACCTTGCAGCCTCCCCCAGCAGCCCTGGGCTGTTCAGAGCCCGGGCTCCTCTTTTGGAAGCTGCTCCTAGCACAGGGCAGCTGTGAGCCCACACCAAAGTCTGGCTGATGAAAACCTCATTCAGAGCAACATTTTGGGCTGGAGCCATCTCTACCCAGAACTGGCACCCAAAAAGCCTCTTAAAGGTTCCATAAGAATTTGATTCTTTTTTCTTGTTTTTGGTTTTCTCTCGCTGACTTCCCATATTTATTCTGTCTCTGCATATTCTCTCTTGTAGAGGAAATAGGAAATGCTGCAGTATCCTCAGAAAGGCATTGCTTTGCTTTGATTCTTAGGGTATTTCAAGGTCAAGAAGCAAAAATGCTGAACATTTTCGAAGGAAGCTTATGAGGCAAGACAAACCCCACTTTCTTCTCACAGGTATCCTTCAAATGAATATGATAGAGTTTGAAATTAGTCTGCTTTAACTCCTAACACCGTGGAAAATTGGGGGTTTCCAAAATGATAAATTATATATGAAGTGCCCAGGTTTGATTGAAGCTCTGAACAAAAGCTCAAGCTCATGGGTTCTGGCATGGAATAAACCCACAGTTATCAATTAACCCAGAGGCAAATCAATATTTGCAGCTCCCAGAATGTGACACCCCCTGTGCCTTGGGAAGGAGAGGTGAATAGACTGGACTATCCAAGACACACAGATAATTGTTGTTAATGTTGTTGGGAGGGGAAAGAAGCAGTGAACAAAATGTGGAATTTCTGTTTGGGGGCTGAGATCCTTCCTGGCCTATACTTGGTGCCACGTACTCATTTTTCTCCACCTGCACAGGCACAATCCCAGTCCTGTGCTATCCACAGCTTTACTGCACCTCTCACTGAGGGGATTTGGCCATAAAGTCAGGTTTCTACCGTGGGGCTGTGACTCTGTGTGTGCAGAGCACAGAACCTGGCTCTTCCTGTGGGACAAATTGGTCTTTGTTGTAGTGAAGGACAAGATTTCAAGTTTGAATAACCTGAAAAATATTTCCTTTCCCTCACACCATCTCCCCAGACAGGTTACATCACCTCTGAGGACACTGACACTTGCTGGATTTTGTAAGGCAAGAGGAAGCATCTCCTTCTTGGCATAGAGAACGTGACTGATTTGCCCCAGAAGTCCTGTCAGGAAGGAGCATCCCATTCAGGGCAAGATGAGGAGAGTTTCCATGAGTATGGAAATGGGACTAAACCCAAAAATGACTGCAGAATTCTGATTGTGAGTTCCCTCTGGCACTCGCAGAGGTTGAAGAAGCAGTGGTGAGTTCTGGCTTTCTGTGGATCTGTGTGTGCTCACATTCGGGTTTGGGTGTTTGACCCTGGCTTTAACCCTTCCTAGAAAGTTTGTGCTTCTGCTACAGCACACGAGCTGTACAATAACATCACTGCAGGAGCTTTGTTCCCTCTGGAAGGGAGCTTGTGTTGTAAACAAGGATCAAAAGGAGCAAGGAGCAAGGGGAGCTGTGTGGAAAACACTCTCAGTGATCTCGGGGTGTTCACTTCCCCAAGCACCTCCTGCTCTGCTCTCGTGGTTGGTCTGTAATTTTCAGCCACTTGTGTAAATGATGATGAATCACAGCGACAAAAACCCCAAACACTGAGAGCCTACAGTAGCATTTCCTGGCTAAATATACGTTCCAGCACCACATGAAGTGCTGGGTTTAATGAGCAGCTGCGCTTTACTTATCTTTTGAATGGATCGCTTTAAATGCATGGTGGAAAGTACCTTTCACCAAACTGCCCATTAGAAGTGAACTACAAAGTAAAGGGATTGGGTATGGGAAACATTTCTTATCTCTGGGAGTGCAGCTCATCGCCTGCAGAGACTTTTTTCCTTTCTTTGTTTTTTTTTTTTTTTTTTTAAGTAGAGGACATTTAATGACACCTTTTAAAATCCTGATAAAATTAACATGTTTTATTTTGACTAACAATTCAAACAAGGGTCATCTGATGGCTACAGGCACAGATGTACAAATTAGATGCTTACAATAATAGCTGAGATTCCCAATTAGGTATCTCATCCTGCTCCACTGTTTGACTGTAAGATAATTAATGCTCTATAATGTGGGACAACTGGAAAAGAGTGCGTTTGCTTATCCTTGGCATGGCTGATCAGTCCCTGGTTCTTTCAAGGGAATTCACTGAGTATTTCAAGATTTGGTGGGTCTGGATCGTATTTATGCACGTTTTCTCTCGCTGAGCACAGCCCAGGCAGTCAGTATTTAGTTAGGAGTGGATTATGACAGTCCATTTTTTATTGGTATTTTGCCATCATGAAATATTCCAAAGTGTTTCCCCTTCGGCTGGCTGTGGCTGTGGCTCTGATGTCACCAGTGGGAATTGCTGAGGGGGCTGAGCTGCCTTTGGGGGCTGCGAAATTCATCTCCCCTGCCCAGGGATCCCACAGCTCCCACCCTGCTGGAAGCTGGTTTGATGTAAGGCCTGGCTCAGGAGGGGATTTCTGCTCTGAAGCCTGAAGCAGAGAGATTTCCTGGCCAAAGAGGCTGCAGAAATAACCCCTGGGGTTTTACTGGTCAGTAATGAGCACCCAGCTCAGAACTGGCTGCTCCCAAAGTCCTTTCTGAACAGGGCAAGGGTGTTATCAAAGCTGCTGCACCACTCCCATCACCAAATAAAACAAACCAGGTTTGCTCCTGTGCTCCATGCCTTTCACTGGGGCCATTAATTCCAGGCTTCCCAACTGCCACAAATGGACGTGTCTGCATTTGCCTCTTCAGCCACCGCAAATCGAACCGATCTTTAAAAAGCAAATATTCTGATCTCCCCACTTGCTTCCACAGGGTTGCTGCCGTGAAAAGATCAGCGTGCAGCATTAGCCTGGCATTGTCTGTGCAATGGCACCAAAAGCAGACACAGGGGCAGACAAGAACATCCTTTCCCCCCTGCACATTCCTTTCAGGCAATAACTGCGATCCCAGTGACTCATGGACACTTAAACCCCCATCACTAGCTCAAGGAACACAGCAACAATGTCTGTTGTTGGACTTGGCAGGATCCATTAAGTTCAAAGTGATGTGTCCTATTCAGTGATGACAGCCAAGTTCAATTAAGTTCCATTTGACATCTCTTTGGACGCTTTTCCAAACTTTATACGACCCTCTTGGCACTGTAAATCTCACTGAGCTGTTTTCTTCATGAGATTTTTGTTATAATTTTAGTTCTGGATGGGTCTGGCTGTGAGAGTGAGCACAACCTTCCACTCCATGCACTGGCACTGCTGCCTCTAGGAGCTTGAGAGGAGGAAAACCACAGGACAGCTTTGAGAAAGGGCAGGAAAACACACATTTTTCTTCATGTTTTGGGAAAAAGATCATTTGGGGGGCAAAGGGAATGGCTGTCTTATTTTATCTGAGCTGACTTCTCATCTGCTACTTGAGCCTCTCTCATTTTCCTCCTCACTAGGAAACAGCTTGGCTATGGCCATTGCCTGCCTGGTGAAGTCAGGGTCAATTTTTTCCATCTGGACTGCATTAGGACTCTTCCATTTGCTCATCTCCCTCCCCCCAAAGCACTCCTGCTCCTCCCCAGCCTCCCCCCTGCCGCTGATGTGCTGCCAGGCGTGTTCTGTTTCACCCACAGCCAACAGGCAGCTCCAGTAGGATCTCATTAATTCACACTAATGATGGGGAATTTGGCAAATTAGTGAACTGACTTGATCCTGCCATTATTAATAGCTTTGCTGTTGACTTCAGGCAGAACCAAATTGAGTCCCTGAATTGATAGCTCTCCTCAGACACCAGAGAGGGATTATATTTTATGCCATAGACCAATTTTTGTTTGGATTGTTAGGGTTTGGTGTTTTGCTGGCGCACATTACAGCAAAAGCAACGAGCTCTAATTAATGTGAGGGCTCACAACAGCTTTTCAGCTGTCAAATGCCTGGAGAAAGTAAATGAGAGCAAAGAGATGAGGTTTTCTTCATATGCAGTAGAATGCAGGAACATGCACACTGAGAGTCCCTGCATGTCTGCTTGGCCATCCAAAGGTTCAGCCCAGCAAGGACTGAGCTGCTGGGACTCTGCCAGAGATTTCCATGGCACTGGCCTGAACTCTTTCATCTTGTTGTGCTTGAGCTGCCTTCTGGAAAAAGAAGATATTCTTTCCTTCCTGCTGCATCTATCTCTGTCACTTGGCTGATAATACCTTAAAATCTAGTTTGAAAGAGCTTTGGGGTGGGAGGATGCTCTCTGGGAAATAACAAAGAGAAATCAGTGATCTACTGGTCATTTCTGCAATTTCTTCTCTCTCTTTTTTTTTTTTTCTTTTCCATAAAGCACAATCACATCAGACCAGAGAATTCCACATCAGGAATGTTTGACATCCTGTGCCAGTGCCCTTTTTGCAGCCCCCAGCGACTCCATGCTCTTGTGAGAGCAGGAAGAAAAGCTCAGTAGCAGCAGCTGAAGGCCTGGATGAGTGAAAACCCCTTTGCAATTCTCAAGGTTAATGTATTCCAATTCACAAAGAGCAAAACAAATGCACACACACACACACACACAGATCTGTTCTGGTAAAAACACCAAAGGAGACAACTCGAGTCTCCCTTTGGTGCTTTCCCTCCTGGAGGCGATGCTTATTTGAGTTTTGGTGTTCTCCCCAGCCTGCAGCAAGGAGCCAGCCCGTGAGCTGCAGCAGCTGGGGCACAGACACTCCTCTCCTCCTGCCAAATTTTGGGAGCAGGGCGGGACAGATGGCTGGAGGCTGTAACGTCTCCCAGAATCTCCATCACACCGAGCCTGGCTGCTGCCAGGGCAGAAGGGAGGGCAGGGTGAGACCAAGACCACACTGAAGATTAATCCAGTGTTCCTGCCTCTCCCTGGTAATGGGTTTTATTTCCTAGGCCTGGGCAGCTCATGGGAATTTGGACTGGAATCCACTCTGCTGTTATTCCCAAGATGGGAAATAACCTGGTCCCTCAGACAGGCTGCAGCTAAGTGAGATCCCCAGAGCTTGGAGGATACAGGAGCCTCATTCCTCCTGACTTTATTCCAGGGATCTGTCCTCCTACCGAGCAGAAAACATGCTTCCAGTTCCCAAAAGTAAATTACATCCCTTCAAGAGAGTGGATTTGGGATTTCTAAGCAGACATTTTTTGCTCTATGACAACATCAGCACGTGGTGCTTCCCAGTAGCTGTTCTTTATGTTCTGGACAGATCAAACCTTGCTGGGAAACACTTTATGGGCAGTTTCTTCTCTCTTAAAATGTGCAGAACCTCTCAGTCAGAGAACGTGGCACACAAACCCAGCACTCTGCAGATATTGTGCTCTCACAATTCCCAGTTTAGGATCAAAATGAGAGGGAGGACTGGGCTTTACCTCATCAGACACAAATGTATGCCAAGTCCACATTAGAATGCACCAAAACTGGCTGTAATGTCCTCAGGATTTCCCATTTGTGTGTCCTGGAGGACAGAAATTTGGTAAAAATTGGCTAGTTCAGGAATTGAGGGGAATTTTTATGTTGAAGTTCATGGGTGACTCTCCTTCACTTTGTGCAATTTGACCTTTGGCCATTGTTATTCCTTCATAAGCTTGTTCCCACTCCAGTTTCTGCATGTCCTGGGGGGGCAGTCCTTGGCTAACTCCACGTGGCATTTCCATCTCTCTCATCCCATCCATTTTCTGCATTTGCAATGCTCTTAGATGATTCCAGTCTTGCCTAAAACAGATTTTCATGGCATTCCCTGTTTTCACCCCTTCCCTTTCCCCGCTGACCTCAACGAGCAGAAGGTCTTAAAATAAGGAAAATGGTCCAATCTGAGAAAAAAAGGATCAGCCAGAAGGGATTACTGGAGTGTGTGTAAGCAGGCGAAAGGAATCCAGTTAGATTTGTTTTCCCTTGTTCCATTTTTCCTAAGTTTTCCTTCTGCTTATCCCCAGTTTAGCTGTGTCTGATGCTAAAGGGAGGTACCATTCCATGAGATTCTTCAGCTCTTGGACACCTGTGGCTGGTGAAATCCTTCCTTAGACTTCAGAGTTAACAGTGCAATGATGTGGAATAAAAAAATCTCTCTCCCCCCTGGGCGCTGTAGGACCTAAGTTTTGTTCAGCTCCCAAAATCTGTGATGTTGGGAGCCTTTTCGATGACAACAAACCCATTTTTTTTAATAAATGACAGCTCAGATTCTGACACAGCCCTGAGCTGGCAACGTGGCTGATTCCAAACTGGCCCAGTCGGACTTGGCATCAGCAGGGAGGAAATGTCTCATTCCACACTGGGCTTGCCAAGGAAGGCCTCATCTCTGTTGGAGCAGTGGAGGATGGTTCTCCCTGCATTAGGAAGTCAAGTGTCTCCCAGGGATGGGTCTGTTTGCCCAGTACCACCTCCCTTCCCACTGGCATCCTCTGCCTGAACATGGAATTGTGGCAGCACATCCCAGCCTCGAAAGTGAGGATGCCATGAAGCATCCAGCTGGGTATTTGTCGTGTCAAATGTGAATTAACAGATCTGCTTTTCAGGCTGGACTGAGAGTCCCAGGCAAAGCTATCATCTTGAGGTTCAGAGCTGAAATAAAACTGCTTCATTTGTCCCTTGAGCTATTTGGCTACTTTAAAAAATATCTAAGAGCCTGCTTTGGGACTCATCAAAGAACCTGGGAAGATTTTCATTCTTCTTCTCCTTGCTACTTGAGAGGACCAAACTGTTAAAAATACAACGTGGCTTTCCACTCAGGAAAAGAGAACACAGACAGCAAGGAGGACAAAGCTCTGTTGTACAAACTCGTGGGCCACTCATCCCCCAAGCTCCTGGGCCAGGACCAAGCCTCAGGCTTCCTCCAAAGACCCTGAGATGTCTTTGTGCTGTTGCTGCCGTGGGTGATGCCATCCCACAGCCTGGTGGGAACTGCCCTGAAAAACTCTGCCAAAGCCTAAACCCACCCTTGGATGTTCTGCTGCTCTCTAAGTCAGAGGGCAGATGGGTCCAGAAAGTGGCAAAGATGAATAAATGCAACCAGTAAGGATTCCCTCAAGCACAAACCACGCTACTTTTGGTCCTTGTGTCTCAGGGCTGCTGGTCTCTGGGAGCCAAGGTGAAAGCTGCTGGGATTTTTGGGACGTTGTGCTCACTCCCATTTAGCTTCTCTGCTGTTTCTTAAGAGCTGAGATCTGGTTACAGCCTTAGCAGGGATTTAACAGGATCTGTCTCCCTGCTATCCAGCAGTTTATTTTCAGGAAAATCACAGCAACCTGATTATTTCTGAGACCTCTGCCCCCTTGTCAATTTTGATTGGAGTTGGCCCAGGAGTTCAAAAGGCTGTAACAGTTTGATCATATAATCCTGGCTTCCTTAGGAAACCAAGCTAAGGAACAAACAAACACAACTCTTTACAGAAATATTCCCTTGACAGCTGAGGAGTTTTTTTAATCAACACCTTAACTTGTATGAAGATTTTTACCTTCACTTCCCACAAAGATTGTCTTACAGAGCAGCCACCAAACGTGGCTCTGGAGTGGCAGGTTTGCATTAGGGACAGGTTGGATCCCAGTGGGACCCAGCATCCTCCCAGCATCTCCCAGTGTAGGATGAGCACAGCTGAGCCACCACCAGACAGCTTTAACTGCAGTAAAATTCGGAGCTGAGCCTCCCATGGATGGAGGAGAGGAATTCCCCAGGTGGACAATTCCCCCTGACCTGCTCACCCAGCTCAAATCCTGCCCAGAGCAGCTGAGTTGGGTGGTGCAGTGGTTCCAGCTCCACCTCTGGGATCCTGGGATTAGGGGAATGAAATCCCACCTCAGCCTGCTCCCTGCCGGGCTCCTGCCCACCTTGGTGGGGTTGATTTCCCCCAGGAGTTGGGGGAAATTTCCCTTGTTGGGGTTGATTTCCCTTCAGAGAGCTCTGAAGGGCCCCCAGTTGAGCTCTGCAAACCAAATTTTGGCACATCCCCCTGGGTGCAGCAGGAGTGCAGAGCAAGAGCCCCGTGCCCAGATCCCTCCAGTTTGGCCACCAACTTCTCCTCCCTCCATTCCCTTTTCCCTTGATGCTCTTTCCAGAGCACTGACACCAGTGAAGGGCGATTTACAACCTAATCCAAATGAAAGACAGCAGCTGCTGGTGCAGAAATCACAGACAAGACTGTTCCTGGATGATCCAAAGTAACATGTTTTGGTATTAATAGCTAAATGTTTTTTCATCTCCTACTTTCAGAGAAGCTCTTACAAAGAAAATTAAAAAAAAAAAAAAAAGAAAAAGAAAAAAATAATTGCAAATATGCCAAAAATTATTATTTATGCTCATTCAGCGTTATTTGATCTCGGCCAATTACTACCGTGTTCAGAACAAGAAGCTGCAAAAGGAAACGTTCTCCGTTCTCCCTCCCTTCTTATATATGCACCATTTTTTTTTTTTTTTTGTCTTTAAGGAAATAGGGACTAACATTCTCCCGGCGTCAGAATCGATGACGCCTCTCTGCATTTGCCTGGGGATTTTAACAGAAAACGCGGATTTGAGAGGAAAGCCGAGGCAGTGGTCGCAGGCTGCTGGGAAAGGACGGGAAAAGAGGGGACCCCTCAGTCCGGGAGGGGATGCTGGGCGGGCGCTGCCGATCCCGTATTTTCCTGGGCCAAAAATAAGAGAATAAATGATCGGGAACGGCCTCGCGGAAGGCAGAGCCCGTATCACTCCTTTGCAAAGGGAACAAGATCTCTTTTTTTATCTTTTCTTCCTTTCTTCTTCCTTGTCTTTCTTTCCTTAAACGTAGCTTTTCGCTCCGTGAGAGGTGTACGTTTAATTATAAAAGGGCCTTTTTCTGTTGTAATCTCTTTCCAGCTCGATTCCTTTGCTGGATAAATCCCTTAAATGTGTTGTCATTCCTTATTTATTGATTGCAGGTATTTGGGGTTTAATTGAGCAAGTCGGTCGTGGCCCAGGGCAGGAGTGGCGCTACATGAGCAATTAAATCTGATTAGCCCGAGCCCTTTAAGCCCCAGCTGGGTGATTGATAACCGAGACCAACATTCTTCAATTGACTCGCTACATCAAAAAGGAGAAAGGCTTAGAGGAGAAACGCATGGGTCCAACATGAAAAATAGCAAAGGAGCCGAGCAGATTAGATTTGCAAAGGAGCTGAGCTAACGGCGAAGGGAGCGGGGAGAACAGCCCTGCTCAGCCCATAAAATAAATCCCTGAAGTGTCTCGTCCTCTACAACTCAGCCGAAGCTGGATTTTTGGTTTGGTTCCTCCCCCCCCCCCCCTTTTTTTTTGTGGGGGATAGGGGGGTTGTGTGTTATTTGTTTGTTTGTCTTTTTGTTTGTTTGTTTGTTTTTAAGAGGCCGAAGGTTGCAGAGCTCGGATTTTAACACCGCTCAGCCCTCGGAACGCGGCTCCATCCATAAAGCTGTCGTCTGTTTGTTAGGGTGTTTGCTGCTCCGTCATTGCGCTTTTTGCCCGGTAGTTTAAGAAAATAAACTGGCGGGGAGAGCAGGAGTGAGTAACCCCCATCGATCACGCTGATGGATGTCCGTGTCTCCCCTGGGAAGGGGACGGGACAGGAGGTGACCAGAGCGGGGACAGCATCCTCGGGCACCGGGGGGACCCGTGTGCCCAGTGGCAGATTTGGGGGACCAGGGATGCTCCTGGTCCAGGTCAGCGCCTCGGGAGAGTTCGCAGCGCTGCGCTGATGCTCCGGGAGCACCTCCCGGATCAGCCGGAGCGGCATCCCCCGGGTCACACATCCCCCCGTGCCCGGGGCGTTCTCCTGCGGGCGACGGGGTGCGGGGTCGCTCCAGCTCCGAAGTGCCAGCCCCGAGGGTCCGGCAGTGTCACCTCGAGGGTCCGGCTGTGCCATCCGCGGGGTTCCAGCCGTGTCACCCCGAGGATTCGGCCGTGTCACCCCGAGGGTCCGGCTGTGCCATCCGCGGGGTTCCAGCCGTGTCACCTCGAGGATTCGGCCGTGTCACCCCGAGGGTCCGGCCGTGTCACCTCTAGGGTCCGGCTGTGCCATCCGCGGGGTTCCAGCCGTGTCACCCCGAGGGTCCGGCCGTGTCACCCCGAGGGTCCGGCCGTGTCACCTCTAGGGTCCGGCTGTGCCATCCGCGGGGTCCCGGCCGTGCCAGCCCCGGGGGTCCCTCCGTGCTCCCGGTGCCACCGCGCCGGCAGCGCCCGCCTCAGTCTGATTACAGCGAAGGGGGAAAGAAATCAAAGCCAGAGAAGGGGGAATCTCGGGGGAATCTCGGGGGAATCTCGGGGGAATCTCGGGGGAATCTCGGGGGAAGCCCGGGGGAAGCCCGGGGGAAGCGGCCCGGGCTGGGCTCGGGGCAGGGCTGCCACCCCCGCCGGGCACTGCGGGGCCGGGGCGGCTCCCAGGGCGCTCCCCTCCCGCTGCCGACTTTTGCCTCGGATCAAAACAGCCTTGAAAGCTCCAGAAATCACCGGGGAGGGGAGGAGGAACGTCAGCAGGAGCTGGACTTCTAAAAACCGTTCCGCCCCATAGGCTTTAATATTAAAAACCCCCTAGGAGCCTCAGACACTGTATTAATTAGTGCAACCACCCATGAAAAGTTGGGTTTGGAACAGCATTCTTTGCCCTGTGTGAAACAGCAACCCTAATAAACAATTGTTAACTTGGCCTATTGCCTCTGGTAAATTACACAGCATTAAAAAATAATGCTTTTCATATTAGGCAGTAATTAAAGGTTGGGACAGCTTTAAAACAAGAGGGGGAGGGGGGGAATCAAAGAAAATATAAAAATGTTCTTTCAAGAGTTATGGGAGGCTAATAAAGTATGTCTGTTATAGTGCACCACTTTGCCCCCAGCTACAGCCAAACTGGAGCCACTGCAATTGCCTCTCAATAAGATAATGATATTCCTTTCTCTGCTATTAAAAGGCTCCCAGTGCAAACTTAAAATGATTTATTTAATTTAAGAAATTATGAGGTGTAACTTCAAAGCGTAAGCCGTTAGTAATGGAAAACACCAGGTTGTTTAAAATTATAATAATAATTGTTTGGAATACAGTGACATCAAAGTGCTTTCATCACCAAATAAAATATAGCACAGACCCCCAAATCCAGTGGAGTTTATTGAGTAGACATTTTTTGGTGTGTTTTTATTATTTCCTTATCAAGAGACATTATTTTAGCAGCTCCTTTTCTCAGCTTTGATGTTTTGACAGTCTTAAATTAATTTTATTGCATTTTTTTGGCTCGGAGATGGGAGATTATTCTGACTGCTTATTTTTCATTATGACTTTTTTGTTTTCAAGAACCGGTTTGTTATTTAACACAGCACCTTGATAAGCGCAGTCGAAATGAATTGGCCATTACAGGTCATTAAAAAGCAAAGAATTCTGTTTTCAAGCAATCCATTACACGTCTGGGAAAATATTCCTACTTAAAACAAACTTTTGAGCTGAACGCTGGCATAATCAGTTTAATAAAACGGGTAGCGCATACTTTTAAGGAACGTGGGTTTTTTTCTCTTTACGAGATTCTTGCTTATTCAAAACACAGCAATCTAAGAAATACATATACAAAACATTTTGCTAAAAAAAGAGACCTGCCTTTGCAGCAAGAACACAGAATGTTTTTAATTTCCTCGAACAGTGTTATAAAACCATAATCGCGCATACATTGCTCGAGACTTTTTCTTCCCAAGCAAAGCAGAATTATTCCAACCCCTTTAAAAAATGGTAGCGTTTTAAAATATACTGCAGTTGCAGCTTTATAGACCGGTCTTTCCACTAAAACAGCAGGGACAGAATTGCTCGGGTGTTAAAAGACTGAAATATAATGGATGGAAAGATTTTTATTCCTTGCGTGCAACCAGTTGGGAACTGCTGGTAGCACCAGCCAAAAACCTCATGGATTACGGTGGGAAACGCACAGCGAGGGGAGTCGAACACAAACAGAAATAAAAAACCTCAGCGATAACAACAACAACAACAACAAAAGACCCCAAATTTCCCTTGTGCCTTTCCCCTCGGCAGCGAAAAGGAGCCTGAACCCGGCTCCTCCTGGGTTTCGCAGCGCTGGGATGAACCGTGCAGTTTCCCTGAGATGCCTCGTGCTTTTCACTGGAAAAATATGTCCCCTGTGCTCTGGAATGGAAAACGGGGGGGAGAAAATAAACCTATTGGAATAACCTCTTTGTTTTTATTTTGCGAGAGAGGCTTCCTACGCCAAGAATGTGGGCGCTGCCGAAAGTAGGTTAACTTCCAAAAGTGACCCCCGGAAAAGGCACTGTGGAGTCTCCGTGACCGACACGGAGCGCAGGAACGGGAGAAACACAGAATGCTGCGTGTTATTGGTTTGGGGAGATTTTTTTTTTTTTGTGTGTGTGTGTGTGTGTGCTGTTAATATTTTTTTATATATATAAAAATATCCACATTAGTCTTTGAGGATACTAAACGAGGGACAACTAGAGAGGGGAAATAAACTTTAGAGAAAGCAAAATGCTCACTTCTCTCTGAGAGCAACCCCGAGAGGGGTGGGAGTGGATCCACCGCGGTTGTTCCGCGGACCCTCTGCTTCCTTGTGCACAGCCAGGGCACGAGTGCTTGGCTTGGAGCCCCTCCCGAAGACGCAGGGCCCCCGAATTTGGCGTTTTCTGGTCGTTCTTCCTCACCCATCCCCTCCGTGGGCTCCCCTCCTCCTGCAGTGCATGTCCAGCACTCACTCCCAAAATCCTGCAGAGCCCCAGGTGTGCCCGGTGGGGACATGGGAGTGCCTGTGGCACAGTGTGGGGATGTGCAATATCCACCTCCACGCTCCAGAGATTTTTTTTGGGGGGAAGGATTTAGGAACCCCTGAGGCGAGGGAACCAAGGGCTCGGGACAGGGCTGGGAGTCGGGATGCTGCTGCCGTGGGGATGCTGATGCTTGTGGGGATGCTGATGCTGTGGGGATGCTGATACTGTGGGGATGCTGCTGCCGTGGGGATGCTGATGCTGTGGGGATGCTGATGCTGTGGGGATGCTGATGCTGTGGGGCTCAGCTTGCCACCCGGCTTTGCCCGGCCTGGATGGCACCTGAGCCCACCAGGTGAGCCGCGTAGGGCAGGTTCTGGGAGCATCCCTGCTCCCATCCCTGTTCCCATCCTCATCCTCATCCCCATCCTCATCCTCATCCTCATCCTCATCCTCATCCTCATCCTCATCCTCATCCTCATCCTCATCCCCATCCCCATCCCCATCCCCATCCCCATCCCCATCCCCATCCCCGTCCCGTGGCTCGGGGGTCTCTGGGTGCCCGCAGCTCCCGGCTCGCAGCGGACAAAATTCCGCGCTCTCCCGGGCAAGCCGCTCGCAGCCAGCCCAGTTTTCCTCGTTCTCCATAAAACGCAGGAATTCCGGGCTTTGACAAGGGGACGTGACAACATGAAATGCAGGCTCGGAGCGCCCGTGGCTTTTGGTAATGAACGCTTGGTCGGAGCTGGGCAGAAAAGCCCAATCCCAAATGTTTATGTCAACAAATCCATCCCCGGTGACTGAAGGTCCCGGGAGAGCCGCGCTGTGCCCGGCTGGTCTGAGCCGCCGCTCAGCAAGTCCGGATTTTAAGGATCGGGATAATTTATCGCGTTGATTTTAATGTTTATTATTTATTGCTCTAATTATTTTTCACTTTCTATTGGGAATTTAAAATATATAGATGTACCTGGAACATGTGCCAACTCCTTTCAGTCTCACTCAACTTCTAATCATCGCATCTGCTTTGTGTCAGAAAATACTTTGGGAACAATTTAACTTTGCATTAAAATAACTAATTAAAGCCACACCTCCCCAGCCTCTTGCGAAAGTGGGGGAGGAATTTCAGTAAGTGCATCGCTTTTAATGATAGCATTCTGATTTCCCTGCCTCGCTGTAATTTATTCAGTTACAGATCTGCCTGCGGGGCAGCTCCCATTAGGACGATGATGAAGTCTCATGAGTAAAGCTTGACACCTCCCTCCTAATAAAATATAATACTCAATTAACTCGGCCTTTCTGAAGGCTTTAATTGGAACAAGTTAATAATGGGCGCAGGGTGAATTGTCATGCCATCCGCAGGCTCCGAGAAGGTGTCACGGATCCCTCCTGCCTTTCCCATAGCTGAGGTTGTAGCCGAGATTTGGAAGCTTTTCCTTCAACACTCTTGTGTGCCGCAATAAATCTGTATCCATTTAGGGATCTATCGTAACACACGCAAAGCTCCCGCGCTCAAAGAATTTCCAGCAAAAAGATTTAGCTGTAATCCCTGACACAACTGATTTATACCGAAAGTTTAAAAACGCCTCTGGTTTATTTATAGCCCAGCCTGGCTAAGGAAGCACTCGGGACAAGCGGCCGGGAAAGGGCAGGGCCGGGGGGACTTCACCTTGCCCTGGATTTTGGGGGATGATGCTTCGGGAAAGGGAATCGGGGAAGAAGCGGATTTCTCCCGGTTTTATGCGGCGGTAAATTGTAATTTGAAGAGCCTTCGTGGAGACTGGGCTCTCCCCCAGCTTTGTTCCCTACATTTCCGAAGCGGGGTTTTTCTGGGAGAGGGGTGAGCAGGGCGAGCTCCGCACCCCCTCCCCACAGCCCGGCTGGCCAAGCGTCTCATTCCCCGACCCTGCTCATCCCGATCCGATGGGATGCTGAGGCAGCCGGGATGTGGGAGAATTCCCGGAGTTCCTGCGGCGGTGCCGGGAGCGCGGTGCCTGCGGGAGCAGCAAGCCCGGAGCGGGGAGAGCGCACCCGGGGGAAGACCCAGAGGGGGCAAAGACACCCGGTCAGGGGGAAAACACACCTGGTCAGGGGGCAAACACACCTGGTCAGGGGGAAAACACATCTGGCTAGGGGGAAAACACATCTGGCCAGGGGCAAACACACCTGGTCAGGGGGCAAACACACCTGGTCGGGGGGCAAACACACCTGGTCAGGGGCAAACACTTCTGATCGGGGGCAAACACTTCTGGTCGGGGGGCAAACACATCTGGCCAGGGGGCTAGCACACCTGGTTTGTCCCGGGCCCTCTCCTGACCCCAACAGCCCTCCTGTGCCAACATTTCCATGCGGTGGCACTCGGGTGTGTCCCGGCTCCTCTTACCCGAGCGCTCCTGGCCAGGGGAGGGTGGCCCCAAAACTGTGGGACAGAGCAGCACCCCGGTGCCCTGAAATGCAGCTAGAGCACCGCCACGTTTTACCTGCCCCACATTCTCCCCCAAATCCTTCGGGAGTCGAGAGCCATCTCTCTTTAAAGCACAGAGCTGAGGTGGAGGTGAGGGGAGAGCTCCCAAGGAAAGGGGAAGGCACACGAGCTAAAAGTGATGGAAACATCACCGGAGCACGGCGTTGTAAAGAACAGAGGCGCCTAAAAGAGGTTGTTAAAAACAAGGAAACCTCATAAAAGCTTTGGCTTTTGACTACGAAATCTTGACTTGCAATTCACCTTCATGCACTGCAAATTTGGCTTTAAATCAGATTGAGAAAGGGGAAATAATCATAAAGGCAACCCAAACATTCCTTTGAACTTGACCCAGCGGTGCAAAACACACACGGAGAGAAGGCACCTTTCAAAGGACTCCAAACACTAACAGACCCACACGAGATTAAACATGTTTTTTCTTTTTTAATTTAATTCGAAATAAGAGATAAGAAATAATAAATCTTCAATAAAATATATAAAATTGTACAAGGCATCCCTTTCAAAGGGATTCTCCGATAATGGGAGATCGGGGGTGAGGGGGAAGGGAGAGAGGAAGTTCATTTACAGTGGGTCCCAGGCAGCATCAATGCCTGGGTCAAAACAAACCAAAACCAGCAAAACCTCGTGGCTTTTTTTTTTCTTTCCATTTTTCTGATTTTTTTTTTTTTGTTTCGTTTCTTTCCTCCACAACAGCATGCTAAGAAAACAAAACCAGGAGAAGCTCTGACTTCAGTGCTCCACAGCCTTGGGAGTAACTTCCTCATAAGGTTTAGCAAGAGTAATACAAATAATACAAGAGTTACAAGGAGAAGCCTGGGGAAGCTGCTGCCAGAGCTCCCACGGGGACAGGCAGGTCACACAGTCTCTCTCACCCCACTGTCCTGCTCGTGGGGCTGATTGTGACACCCGGATCTCTCTTTAGAAGGGCTTAAAGCACAAGTCACTTCTATTGGCATCTTCACAATGAAACATAATTTGGGGGGTTCGTCTCTTTAACACAGGCTGTGGCAAATACAAATAATAAAAACCCCGTAGCACTCCCCAGAAGGACTCACAATCCTTTATGGGAACAACCCACATCTTTCTCCCCTCTCTCCAGGTTTTCCAAGAGCATTGCAGAGCCAAGATTACCTGGCTGCAGCCAAAAATTTCTAAGCACGCCAATAGGAAGAGATAAAAACGAGCCTGCCTAAGAACCCTCCCTTGCTGTTCACCTCCCCTGCCAGTGCTTTACAAAGGCTGAAGCTATTTATACACAGAAAGGCTTTACAGGAACCACGGTGGGGAAAGCTGGGCTCTACATTTAGGGGCCCTGCTGCTCATCTCGTCGAGGTTCAGGATGCAAAACTTCACCATCCCCCCAGAAATGCAGGAATTTGCTGGCTCTGAACTTCACCGAGACTCTACCGGCTCTAGTTTCTATTTACACGTCTCTAGCTACGGGCTCTGCTGTATTTAAAAAAACAACCGAACAACAGAACTTCGATCAGACCTTTTTATTTCCCTCCCCCCTGCCCCCATTGTGAAGTGATGGCAACTTAGAGCGTGGCTCGAGGGCACGCACCCCTCTTATTTGAAACCCTGCCAGGGAGGTGTCAGGGAATTTCTGCCTCTGTATGATAAAATTGCTTTTTCACCCGTTCTTTTTTTAAACCTAGTTTTACTTGCACTGGATGAAACCCCTACATTTACTCAAAAAATATTTTTGGTTGGTTTTTATGCCTTTTTTTTTCCTTTTTTTTTTTTTCTTTTTTTTTTTGCTTTGAGGAGCAGACTCTTTGAGGAGCAGTGCTCAGAGCACTCTCAGGAGATGCCCAACCCGTAGCAAACTCCCAGATGCCAGATAGAAGCGTGCAGAAGAAATGGCCAGTACTGGTTGGGGTTCTGCCTTCCCAGAGCTGGACAGGATCCACCAGGAAGTCTGTCAGTCTGTCTGTCTGAGGCTTTGTCTGTGGGATCTTCTTAGGATAAGTGGTACATGCTGTATCCAACGGGAGTGGCGTAGAGTCCAACGGGCGGGATGGGGAGCACAGGTCTGTGAAAAGGGTAGGATGTGCCATACAGGGAGGCAGCCTGGATGGGGGAGTTGATGGGGAAGGGGAGGCTGAACCCCGACGGCAACATGGGCTTCGCTGCCATTTTGAGCTTCTCCAGCTCTGCCTCCTGCAGTCTCTTGGCCTTGGCCCTGCGATTCTGGAACCAGATTTTGACCTGGGTCTCTGTGAGGTTGAGGGAGCTGGAGAACTCGGCTCTCTCGGCGATGGACAGGTACTGCTTCTGGCGGAACTTGCGCTCCAGGGCCAGCAGCTGGGAAGTGGTGAACGGGGTTCGGGGCTTCCTGTTCGTCTTGTGCTTCCTCAGGGTGCAGGCAGTGGGGCTCAGGTGTCCTGCAAGGAAGGGAGAGGCCGGTTATCACAGCAGCACCACCCCGGAGCTCTGCAAGGGTGTGCCGAGGACCCCCCTCCGAACGCGGGATCCTTCGGCCTGGGGCTCTGGGAATCCTTTCCTTACAAGTCACAGCGCTTGGCCTGATGCCCTGCGAAGGGAAATTTTGCCTCAGCGATCTCAAAAGGGGCAGAGGATTCGCAGGTCACTTTGGGAGTCAATTCACGGGGGGGGGGTCTGGAGCACACAGAGCTCCAGGAAAGCACAGAGCAAACGCCACAGAAGCAGGAGATTCCCAAAAGGGCAGTGGGGCAAGAGGAGAGCCCAGCCCTGCTCCAGGATTTCCCCACTAAGCACAACAAGTGACAGCTGAAGAAGGTCTGACAACGTTTGTGGTTTTTCTAACTGGGCCTTTTTTTCTTGCTATTTTTTTCTTCCAAATCAAGTTTTTCCTCTGTTTATTAACTCTGATTTTTCAGTGAGTGTTTTCTGACTATCAACTAGTATAAAAAAAACCCAACAAACTTAAACAAGAAAGTAGCTCTCTTTAATTCAACATTTAGCTTTTATGACATTTTCCAATGAAAAAATAAAACCCTGACAGAACTTCAGCATTTTGTAGCCAATAAAAAAAAAAAAAGGCCAGAAAATCCACCTTTTGTGCCTGCCTTTAAACCCCGGCCAGGTTAGGCAATATTCCCGGGATGGCAGAGCTCTGACTTGCCTTCAGATTAATTTAGCACTTCACTAATAATTTTGCAATCTAAAGAATAACTAAAAAGCAGGCGGCTGACTTCAAAAGCTTGGCAATTTGGCTGTGCTTTGCTCACTCCTGGGGCACAGGACAAGTCACCCTGGCTGGACACAGCAAGTGACACCCAGAGTGCTGAATTTTGTCCACGCTGTGGTGTCTGCTTCAAGTACTTGTCAGTATTTGCTCTTTGGGTTTTCTGTGCTCGTTTCACTTTTTTATTTTTTAAAATAAAGCAGGCTAAGAAGCTGTTTAAGCACGTTTCATGCAATTAAAAAATCCCACGAGGGAATTGTTCTAAAGTTCAGAAAGGGAGGGAGGTAACAGTGACAGTAGAAGAACATTAAACTTCTCTTACTGCTCTTCTTCTAGAGGACAAAATATTGAAACACTAAAAACACAAAAATTAAACCTTTTCTAGGAAACAACTTCTCAAATACTGGCCTGTGATCCCACCAGGGCATTTTAATAATTCAGCTGCTCAGCTCATTCACTTCTAAAACCGCACTAAATTAAAACTACAGCAAACCCACCCTGAATTCCTGCCGCTATTTTTGAACCTGACTCCTTTCTTCTCCAAATCCAGCCCTCCCAGGACTCACAGTTCCAGGTTTGGGGGTGCCCGTGGCTCCCTGTCCCAGCGCCTTCCCCGGCTCTGGAGCGAGCCCGACCCGTGCCAGCTCCCGCCGGGCACGAAGGCGTTTTTCCATGAAATCCCGGGAAATATTCCCTGCAGGATAAACCCCAGGGATACATTCCCAGGCACTGCCAGGCTCTGAGAAGCAGCAGGGACCGTGGCCACCGCAGTCCCTGGATTTGCGTTTATCCCGTGCCAGTTCCCAAACCTTCGCTCATTTATCTCGCTGGGTTTTTTTTCTTTTTTTTTTTCTCTTTATCCTCCTTTTCCTGGCCAATATCGGACAAAAATCATAATTTGGGAAGGGCTCCCTCTCTCCGTGTTCCTCAAAAGTCGGACTTCTACAGCTTTTCCACCAGCTCATCCCACCCGTAATATTAATATTAATAATAATATTGAATGGAGAGGCTGGTTTTAATTGTCAAAACTCTCGATGGACAGGAGGATTTCCTGCGGGAGAATCGGTCATTGCCTCTTGTCGAGGTAGAAAACCAGGAAAATTCTCGAGGCCGAAGGACCTTCCCTTCCCTGAGCCTCAGTTTTCTCCCCCAAATCCCTCTGAAGTGACGAGAACTCTCAACTACCAAAGTCCTTTACAAAATTCTTCCACCGATCCCGAGAAAAAAACAATTTTGAAAGAAGAAGAGGAGGAATTTCGAAGGGGAAATAATGTAGTGGGAGATTATTAGGCCGTGTCTAAGTCCGGGTAGATTTAGAGAAGGGGTCCAAGTAGGGGCAAACGCTTTTTTCCATGTTTTCGCAGCACATTTGAGGGTACATGAAAATTAAGAACTGGGGAATACAGTACATACATACATACATACATACAGTACAATACATACACAGGGAATGCTACGGGTGGAATGCCTTCCTCCTGCCTTCTCCCAGCACGACAGAAATCAAATTAATTCGGGGTTATTATAAAAGAAAGGAAGTGAACGAAAGCCAAATCGAAATTATTGTAAAATAATAATAAAATAAGGAAAACTGTAACAACACTAAACTTTCCTCTCGCAACATTAGATTGAGGAGTAAATTCCGTGAGACAATTCGCGCCCATAAAGTCCCTAACTCAAATAAAACAGAATATTTAATTTCCACCAGGTAAGTGAAGGGACGTGCGGAGCACAGTGGATAAATCCTGACACAGGTGTGAGTCCTGACATGGCCAGGATGCTCCTTCCCCTTCTCCTGAAGGATGGTTTGGGGCTTCTAATTCCTTAAAAGATTTTTTTCTCCGTTTATTTATATATTATATATATATATAATATCTATACATATATATATATTTTTTTTTTTTCAATAGGGGATCGCACCGAAAGCGAAACGCGGCTGGGACAGCCCAGGGGTTTCAGAAGTGACATGTCACCGAGTGTCCCTAAGGAGGGGGACGAGGTCGGGAGGGATCGCGGGGGCCAAAGGGGTCAGGACCAGCTCGGGAAACTTTGACAAGCTCCAGAACCAGGGATGGAGGGACAAACCCCGCGCCGGGAGCCGGCTCCAGGATGGAATTCCCGAGTTTAAAGAGATTGCTGCGCACCGCGGATGGGAGAAAGGTACAGGGAGAAATTCCAGTTGTTGTTGGAAGGGGATGACATAAAAGGACGAAGCGGCTGCCAGGGGGTGGTGGATCGGGACAGGAATTTCGGGTGATTTCTGATGCTTTGAAAGCGGACTATATTCATATACATCCTTGTAGTCACGTATAGACACACTTAACTCTATAAAAGCGTAATCATATAAAAATATAATAACAAATATGCAATATCTACCTAAAGCTGAAACACGCATGAAAGTACAGCGGAATCGCGGAATGTTTTAGGTTGGAAAGAGCCTTAAAATTCATCTCCTTCCATAAGCAGCGACACCTTCCCCTAGCTCAGGGCCCCATCCAGCCCGGCCTCGAGCACTTGGAGGGGAATACAGGACATAAAATATAGGCTATACATAGGGTAAATAATAACAATAAAAAATTATCGCCGTGCTCCAGCGCATCCCGCCCGCCCCCGGAGCACTCACTTGGCGGCGGGGAATATCTCCCGGCCTCCGAAGGGATCCAGGACGAGCCGTCCTCCGAATTCTCCGACTTGACCGAAGCGGTGTCGAAGGTTTTTGTAAGCGCTCCGGGCGGGCTGTGCGCGTCCCGGGAGCCGTGGCCGGCCAGCAGCAGGTTCCTGGAGGTGCCCACGGCCGCCCCGTCCGCGCTGCCGCCGGCCGCGGGCAGCGGCGGCTCCTTGGGGGGCGGCTTCTTGTCGGACATGAGCGCTTCCACGCTGAACGGCAGGCTCGACACCTTGACTTTGTGGTGCTCCTCGGCGCCGGCCGCCGCGCCTTCCTCGTCGGAGGAGAAGACGTCCTTGGCCTTGTGAGGGGAAGCCATGGCGGTGCGGCGGAGCTGGAGCTGGCGCTGCCCGGCGAGTGCGGCGAGCGGGCCCGGCCGCCCCCCTTTTCCCCCTCTGGGGCTGCCCGCCGCTGTCCTGCCTGGGCGAGCGGGGGAGCCGCCCAGCCGGCCAATCAGAGCCCGCCGTGACGCGTGACGTAAAGCACGGCCGCTCCCCATTGGCTGCGAGCGAGCGGGAGGGGCGGGTCCAACCGGCGCCGCTCGCGGGGAGTTCCCGGCCCGGCCCCCCCCCCCCCCCCCCCCCCCGACAGTTCCCAATTAATGACACGGGGTTAATGACGCGGAGGAGCCGTGCAGGGCTGTAATCACAGCCAAGCAAGGGAAAAAAAAAATAAAATAACCCGCCGCGGTAATTAAGGCTGATGATGAGGCTAAGAGGGAACTTCAGAAAAGGGCGGCTCTCTGCACCCCCACCCCCCGTGCCACCGGCTTAGCTCCTCCCGGGGCACCCCGAATTCATCCCGGTACCCCCGAGCTCATCCCGCGACACCCCCGAGCTCATCCCGGGACACCCCCGAGCTCATCCCGGTACCCCCAGGCCCATCCCGGGTTCATCCCGAGTCCATCCCGGTACCCCCGAGCTCATCCCGGGACACACCCGAGCTCATCCCGGGACACACCCGAGTCCATCCCGGTACCCCCGAGCTCATCCCGCGACATCCCCGAGCTCATCCCGGGACACCCCCGAGCTCATCCCGGGACACCCCCGAGCTCATCCCAGTATCCCCAGGCCCATCCCGGGTTCATCCCGAGTCCATCCCGGTACCCCCAGGCTCATCCCAGGGATGATCCCAGCGAGCCAGGGTCGGGGACCGCCGCACCCCCGCCCCGCCGACCCTCCCGGAGCGGGGTCTGTCCGCCCCTTCCCTCCTTCTCCCCCAAATAAGAGTCCCTTTCCCGCAGGAGCGGGGTCTGGGGGTGCGGGATTCGGGATGAAGGAGACGTGATGCGGACCCCCGGGAAAACGCGGGCGCCGCTGTTTGCGCCGCTGTTTTTTCTCATCCAATTTTTTTTTTATTGTTTGCGTTTCCACGGCAGCAGGACCCAAGTCGGGCAAAACCACTCTGCAGAGGTTAGATCTGTAATTATTATTATTTTTTTCCAGAGTCAATTACACACGTGATGAAAAGATGAGCTTTAATAAATTAGGGGCACGCAGCCCTTAATTAAAAATCATATCAAACCAGTACTGTGAAAGCGATTCTCTCACTTTTTGACTTCCTACCAGTGGTATGAATAAAGAGTATCCTTTAAAAAGCTTTTATAATTACAGCGCGGATAAAAGCGAATACATATTGTTCTTTTCATAATTATTTTAATCTTGCGCCGGGCGTTATTTCGTGCTGTGCCCGCAACTTTCTCAGGTGTTTCGTTTTTTCTTTTGGTTTTGTTTTTGGTGTTTTCTTTTTTCTTTTGTTTTTAACGTCCAGGGTGCGCGGAGTTTGAGAGCTGTTTTGGTGTTATAATTTATAAGTGAGGGTCATTTTTAGAGCCACTAAAAAACACTGAGAAGACGACAGTGTCTCAACTCCTCTCCCCAAGTCCCGAATTGAGGGGCAGCTCAAAGCCGTGGGCTCTGTCCTGCACGGCTGCAGGACTCTGACCACGAAAGTTTGGATATATCCCTTCCAAAAAACCACGGAGGGTTTCATCAGCTCATCTTTTGCTCCGTTTGGACTCCTGATTTCCCTGGCAGCTCATGGAGCAGTTTTGGAAGTCCCCAGCCCCGCAAATTGTGACTTCCCAGCCCGAGGATGGGGCTGTAGGGAGTGCCCCGTGCCGGACCCAGGGGAGCTCCCGACCCCTGGCAGCCCTGGTCAGCCCTCGCCACTGCTCAGCCACCACATCTCGAGCGGCCCCAGCCCTGATAACATCGCCTGGTGCCGGGGAGAGCAAATTGGGACCGGGGCACGGGATTGCCGTGTGGGAAGGGACGTGGGAGGACTCGTACGAGAAGCCGTGTTACAAAACCCCGCTCATCAGTGGCACTAATAGCAGGGTTTGCACGCTCGTTACGGATTGCTGGCAGTGTTACTGCACACCTCGATGGGTTAAAGATTAAAGATCTGCCCAGAGAAATGATGCTTTCCTCTGCCTCCGTCCGGCCGGCCTGGCTGCAGCATTTCAGATGGCAGAACCGCGGTTCGGGCTTTTCCCCGAGGATAGAATTATTGCCACAAACTGATGCCTCTCCAGCTGCTCTTGCTGTCCCCAGTTTGTCACTTCTCCTTCCCCACAGAATCCATCTCTTTGCTGGGAGACACTCACAGAGACAGCAGCCAGGCAGCCCCGGCCTTGCAAAGCTCTGCCGCTGCAGTGGGGTTGAATTTGTCCCTCTTCTCCCCCCTCTTTCCCTTCTCCATGCTTCCTGCACCGTGACAAGTAAATGAGAATTGATGGACACGCAGGAACAATGTCGGTGTGTCAGGAACAATGCACCGCCCGTGGAAAGCCATTGTGAGGCTGCTGAAAATGCCGAGGATAATTACACCGCGCCCCCAATGTCAATGGCCGCTGGAAGGGCGCCTGGGGAACCACAGCTCGGGGTCATGGTGACACCGAGCACGTCCCTTGGGTGCAGGATCTCTCCCCGGGCTTGTGGCCCCGTGGGCTTGGAGAGAACCCTCTGCGCTGCCATCCCTTGGGAGGCCGGTGGGAAAAAGGGGACCAAGGGACAAGCTGCTGTCGGTGCTGTGAAGCACGGAGCACAGGTTGGCTCATCCAGCCTGGTCTGGTCGAATTTTGGGCGTCACAGGAACGACTGGGATGGCAGAGCATGGCAGGCTTTGCTTACGGTGTTTTCCCCCTCCAGCCTCAGTCCATCACGAAATTGGAGCATTTTCTGTCTAAGGGCTGAACTTAGAGGTTTCTCTCTTCTGTCTCACCCCTCCCCTCCTTCATCCTCCTACTGTGGGTTAAACATCAGAGGATGAAGCTCCACGCGGTACTGAGCGTCCGTACGGAAACCTCGCCGAGATGGGGTTTGGAGAGAGAAATCTCTAGGAATTAAGGCTTTGCCCCCTATCCAGGACCCCAGAGCTGCCGCCCACCCTCAGACTAGCAGGGAATTCTCCTAGCCCGAGGCAACGACGTGAATCCGGGGGCTTTCCCCTGCGCCGGGCTCCCCGTTCGTGTCCTCGCTGAGTCCCCAGACCTGGAGCGGGCTGACCCCAGACCCGGAGCGGGCTGAACCCAGACCCGGGGCAGGCTGACCCCAGACCCGGAGCGGGCTGACCCCGGGGCTGGCCGTCGGGGCTCGGCGGGACCGGGCCGGCTCTGGGGGGCGGCCCCTGCTCTGCACGGACCGCGGCCGCGTCCCAGAGATGCCCAAGAAGCCCCCAGCCCCCCCCTGCCCCTCTGCCTCTCCCCCGCCCTCCTGTAGCACCAGCCCCGTGAGCCGGGGCGGGCTCTGGGCCCCGGTCCTGGGGCTCTCAGCTGGAGCGGGGCGGGGAGGGAGGGAGCGCAGGGGGAAGAGAGACGCTGCAGACAAACTGAGGCTGTTCGGCAGGCGCCAGGAGCGGGGAGATGAAAGGGAAGCTCCTGGGGGAAGCGGCTGTGCTGTTTGACCGGCTCCAGCAGCAGCAGCAGCAGCAGCAGCGACGGCCCGTCCCGGCCAGCTCCGCCTCCCCCTCTGCCTCCCCCGGGCTCCAGGCTTCCCCTGGGCCCACCTCCGGCTCGCTTTTCCCAGCCTGGAGGCGGAGGGAGGTGTCGGGCGGGCACTGCCGCAGCATCCTCGCTCCTGTATCCATCGAGCCGGGAGCAGCATCCCCGCCACGAAATTCCACAGTATGGTTTGTGTGGGATAGCCGGGGACGGTGGGTTCGGGGGAGGGGGATGTCCAGCATCCCCCTCCTTCTCCTGATCGTTGTAAATCAGGAGGGAGCTCACTGGGAACTTGCACGAACCATGTCCCGTGTCCCCTGTCCCCGTAAAGCACCAAGCCCTGTCCCTCACAGACACCTCGTGAGGACCAAACGCCAGTGGGCAGTGGGGAGCGAGTTTATTTTCCAGGAGGGAAAACCTCACGAACATCCCCCCTCCTCTTTTAATCGATTTGGTTAATAATCCGTTTTCTAGAGACAGGAGGTTTTTTAGGGACCCGCCGCCAGGTTGGCGTGTGGACATCCTTCAGGGAAGGAAGATAAGGCTCGCGATTTGACTGGAAAAAGAAAGGCAGGAAAACGGAATCAGAGTGTGCATCAAGTGTAAGTTTTGCCCCGAAACGAGGTGTACACCGAGGGAATGTTTGATGTGTCAGAGGCTGGGAGATAATTGTTTCATCGCCTTGCCCCAGATGAGACCCGAAGCCAAGAGAAAGGCGTTGTATTAACAGTAACACGCGTTTATCTCCAGACGCTAGAAAGGAATTAAAGCGAGCTGAACATCAGAGCTTCCGAGGGATCAGGGCTGGTGACCCACGCCTCCATCTAGATCCACCTCTGGATTCCCGAAGCCGTTTCGGCTGACAACTCTTGGCAGAGGAGCCAGCTCCGAGTGGTTTGAGAGGGGACCCTTCCCCGAGCATCCTTCGGGCGGGGGCCGGGGGCTCTGTCCCGGCTCCCGGCGCACGGGGAAGGTGGAAGCGATGGAGCCGAGTTGCGCTGGGTTCAATCACGCGTTGTAATTGTCCCCTGTGTCACCCGACAGTGGTCCCCATTGACCGCACCGGTGTCATCCGCTCGTTCGGACAGCGAGCGCGCAGCGAGCCGGGCTCGTTGCACAACGCCAGCGTCTCCTCTCGCACCCGCCCAGGGTTGTGCTCTCCCTCTCTCTGAGCAGGTATTTGATTTACCAGCAGATATTTGTTCTGCTCGGCAAGAGGCAGGGGATAGCTGGGAGAGATCAGATGTCTTCCTGCTCAAAGCAATTAACAGTTTTGCCCTTAAGGATTGAAAACAATTTCCCCCCCCCCCCCCCCCCCAAGGTAATGACTTTTTAAATAAACGCAAGGGGAAGGTTCGAGGGAGGAAAGCGATGGTAGAGAGGTTACATTTACGCGCAGAGACCTCGCGGACAGGAGGATCCTTGGAGATGGGGATTTCGGAGGTGATGCACGGCCCCCGGCTGAGAAGAAGTGCGGGATTTCGGGGCTGCTCTGCGAGCCCGGAATCCGGAGGGTCCCGCTGTGTCCCGGAGGCCAGGGCCGGACCCTGCTCCCCCAAAAACTGCTCCCCCCAAAGCGCAGGCTCGGACCCCTCGCAGAGAACCCCCGGGCACCTGCAGGAACAGCTCGGAGACGCCACGGGACCCCCCCAAATTCACCACTGAAAAAGTTGTGGGCAAAATACTTTAGGGTTTGGCCCCGGTTTCACCCTCCCGCCCCGTCCCCCACACCCCGAGGGCAGAGGGACGAACCCCCGACACTCCCCAGAGTCGGGGATGACTTTTATTAATTTTATTTTATTTTATTTTATTTTATTTTATTTTATTTTATTTTATTTTATTTTATTTTTACGAGGCACAGAAAGGGAAAAAAATTGCGATCCATATCCTTAAAACTTTTTTTTTTTTCCCCTTCTCCCCCGGACTCTGTTTGCAAACGGTTTCCATCGAACTTGTTGCAAGGATTCCTAATAATCGCACACTCCTTCCTGCCTGTCTGGGCGATGAATACACCAACATGATTCATCTCGGCCGGGGAAATAATGTGTGCGGAATGAGAAACTCAAAGCTCCTGCTTTGGCTTAGATTGGAGCACCCGATTATTCCCAGAGTCTCCCCACTTTCCCGCACAAACAACCAGATGGATTTCTTTTCAGGGGCGCGTTTTATTTTTATTTATCAATGTTCAGGTATATTCGTTTTCGGTGTTTCGCTCGCTGCCTTCCACCAGTCTTGGAAATGCAGAGGGAATGCGGGATGCGAACTACACGGAATTGTCCCACTTGTGCCCAAAGGCAGCTCCTATGAAAATCCTGTTATTTATGCGGTGCGGAGATGTGTCCAACGCTGGATGCAACTCCTCAATTACAATTCTCTTCTGTCAGTTATTTTTTCCTGTTCAGCTTTTTATTTTCTAAATCTATCCCGAGCCCCCTGAACGACCGCAGCTTCGCCATTGCCGTTTGTCTCCCGTAACTTCCCATCCCTTTTTTATTATCCCGGACGCTGTAATAAACCGATCAATAAACAGCTTTTGAGTTACAGGCTCAGACTTGGTACAAATTGATTGTGAGGGTGCCAGACTCCGTGAGATCAGCCGGCTGATTTCTTTACTTCTCGAACCCCATTTCTTCAAAGAAAATTTATTTTTTCGTAGTTTTTCTTTTCTCCCAAAAAAAGAAAAATTGAAGGGAGATTGAGGACTTTAATAATTTTTACGCGGTAGAACGAAGACGGGGAGTGAGTCTGCAGCTGTTTGGGGCTCGGTTGAGCTCTGCCCGCTGGGAGATGCTCTGGCTGGGATGCGGTGCCTCTCGCTGTGGAGCATCCCTGGCCGGCCGTGCTGCCTGTGAGCTCAGCGCTGGCTGCTGCCAAAGCCTCGGGGATGCCCGCAGGAATCCGGAGAGAGCAAAAATCCTCAGCCTAAACGTGATTTTCTATCCCTTCATCCATCCATCCATCCATCCATCCATCCATCCATCCATCCATCCATCCATCCCTGTCCTCCCACCCACGGCGTGGAGCTTGAGTGGGGAGCACATTCCACCCCGGATTCCAGCCAGCCCTCCAAGGTTACAGGGATTTTTTTTCCTCCCTTTATTTAATTACATTCAGGGTTCTTTCACGGCGTTCGCAATTCCTCTGATTGCATTTTCAGCTGATATTAGACTAGGAGTGAATGCTATAGGCATCCCCGCCATGGTCCGCAGGGATGGGGAATTTATTTGGATGCTCTTAACTCCTCTGTCGATTGCACGGCTTCCAAGTCGTTTTTAACAGGGCAACAATTTTTCATTTGTGTGTATAAATGCATTTTCACGGAGAGTTGAAACAAGCAGGATAAACCATACTTCAGAGTGTAACAGATGGTAGAAAGATGCTCCTTTCGAAAATGATGGAATTAAATCCACGCGGCTTCTTTTATGGATTTATTTAGCACAGAGTCTCAGAAATCAGAGAGGAGAAGAATCTCCAACTCCTCCATCCCTGTTAATAGAACTTTCCGTCTTTCTGCATATGTAAGGTCGTTAGAAATATCTAACACTGCCTTGTTTCCATAATTTCCCTCTGGAAAATAACCCTCATTCTAATATAAGATTTATCATTGCCTATGCACTTGCAAGATATATTTTAAGCAACATCAGAAGATATATATATATATTTTTAAAGTCTGAAACTCTGAAGTGGCTGCTTGCAGAGTTTTTGGGGAAGAAGCACTTCAGGGAAGGTTTTTCTGTTGTCTGCTATAAGGGATTTTGTGCCATGTAAGAGTCTGACTCAGTTTTCTGCACTTTTATTAAAAATCTGCATTTTCCTCTGACTGCACGACCCGAACTCATTCCACTGAAATGATCCTTAGACAGTAGCTCCCCACTGCTCCTCATCTGAAAAAAAATCTCGGTTATTCTATAGACAATTCAAATTGTTGTTTCACTGCTTGTGGTATTTTTTTTTTTTTTTTGAAAGTGGTGCTAACAAGACCACGATGCCCAGTGATGCTTTTGGGATTTAAGGGTTTGGTTTGTAGCCGGACCCTGATCCTGCCAGTGGCTTGGCTCTGGCAAACTTCCCCAGTTGTGCTGTATCAAAACTTGCTGCAGAATATTTCAGGATGGATGCAGCTCAGTGTCCCTTACCGAGAGCAGTGACAAAGTGAAGGAAACGTGAAAAACATCGAGATTTGTACCGAGCAAAGAGAATTTTTTGCAATGTCAGACTGTTTGACCGTGATAATGGCGAGCTCTGGATATTTAAGGTTCAGTTAATAGAGGTTTTATTTCATTTGATTTACTCCAGATGGTTCTCAGCCACAACACAGAGGCTGAGACAGCAATCAGAGCTCCGGCGTGCAGGAGGCTCCGAGTAATGAATTTTCATTTGGCCCTCAGCAGATAAGAGCCCAGGCAAAGCTTGGATCTGCAGCAGTTTGGATTCCAGAGCCCTGCTCTGCACAGGGGGAGCAGGAGAGGGCTCGGGAGGTGGCTGCTGCTCCTTACAGCACAATGGGAGCCAAGAAAATCATCTCAAAATTACGTTAACAGTTTTCTGCGGAGGGATAAATCCCCAGCTCAAGCAATCGGGGAAGTTCGGTCAGCCCTGGTCTGCAGTGCCAGCACCGGCTCTGCTCCTCCACCGTTCCCGGGGCAGGGCCGGCAAAGCCAACCTCGCTGTGACCTAACTCCAATTACAGCCGGCCTAATCAGCCCAAGTTCTAATATGGTAACAAAGGCTTTGCATGATCCAAAATTCCCATTCGACCTACTGGAGCATGGCCGGTACCATCTAAACCCACAAAGCACAGCGCAGACAGCAGCACAGGGATAAAGCACCCTTTGTTTCTTCTGCACTTCCATCTGTGATTTAAATAATTCATCTTTTTTTTCCCATGTGTAAATCCATAATTTACAAGTAGAAACTCTTAGTTTATTCAGCCAGATTTTGATTTCTTTGGTCACGTTTCAAATAGGTAAAGATGAAGTATATTTATGATTATTGGAAAGAGGGAAAGTTCTTTGTCACGAACATCTACCTGTTAATAATAAAGGAGAAAGTGGGGAAGCCCTTGGAAGGAGTTGCTAACGACACGATTAGAGGAGTTACTGGTGTGGCAGAATTCAAAGAGGATAATGCAAAAGGCAGATTATACTCAATAAATATAAAAGTTGCTGAAGCCTTCTGGGAAACACAAGAAGCTTTTCTCCCTAGCAACTGTTTTTTTGCAAATGTAACATTATTGTTCGTGATTATCCATCTGCTTTTCTTTCCTGGCGGAAAAGCCAACATGCAAAATCCCATTTCTCTGCGTGTGTATTTGTGCTCTGCAGCTCGGTTCGCAGCAAAATGCAAAGCGCTCTCTCTTTCAAGTCTCTGGATGCCAAGAAAAGCGGCTCCTGCAGAATGCAAACAGCAGCGAGCAAACCACGGGGCACCGCTGTCCTCGAGTCACCTCCAAGTTCCCACCGGGGCTTGGATCCGGGGCTTGGATCCATCCCTGCAGGTGCAGCTGGTGCTGCAGGGGCCAGAGGGTCCTGAGGGAGCCAAGGGCTCCTTCTCAGCCTTGCGCTGGCCGCGGTTTGGGAAGAAAAGAGTTTGGGATGAGGTCCGGGAGCCCAGGTGGGTGATGCTTGTCTAAAGCATCCTCCGCTGCTGGAGGTGCCGGAGCTGCTCCGCGCTCGTCCCACAGGCTGCTCGTGGCTCAGAGCCGCTCCTGCCTTTGCAGCTTCCCTCGGCCGGATCCTGCTCGGGGCTGGGCAGGGCGGCAGGAGGACAGCCATGGGGCGAGGAGCAGCAGCTCCAGCTCTCCCCAGCACCCAGGGCTCCCCACTCACCTCTGGTGCCCCCGCACCGGCTTTAAACTCCGCCTGCAGCCCTGGGCTGGGCTCAGCAGACGCTGGAGCCGTGCCCGAGTGCGACGGGAGAGGTTGGGAGCGTCCATCTCATCCCAGGGGATGCAGCTCCTGCTCGTCTCCGCCTGTGCTGCTCCATCCTGCTCGTGCTAAGCTGTAACTTTCACTGAAGGATTGGTCCGACAGCGCGGGGAGCAAAAAGTTGTTTGTAAGAGCCAAATTCCTCTTCTTTCCCCTCCATCGGGTTCCCTTCATCCCTTCCCTGTCTCGCTTTTGTCATGCGAGTGGTGCAGGTTGTCCTCTCCTGGGGCAGAGGGTGACACTGGCACAGACCCCCCCAGATGTGAGGGAACATCTGCATTTTCCAACCACCACGGATTCTGTGTCTCCTTCAGAAAGGCAAATCCACTCTCGTCTCCTCTTTTATTTATTTATGACTTTTTTAGGCAAAGCTTTCCAACAACAATATAAAAAGGCAGGAGAATCATGAGATCATCCAGTGTTGGATTTTAGAGTCAGACACTCCTTCATCCGTGTATTCTCCTGCCTGCTCTGTGCAATCTTTAGGGAGAAGCATAAATACTGAGTAATTTTATTAAATGCTTCTTCTAGGGGCTTGTTCAGGCCAAATTTGGATTTCATAAAACAAACAAACAGCATTTTCTTAAAAACAAAATCAAAATGTACAAAAGTATAAACAGAGCGATATTAAGTTTTCCAATTAAAAGAAATATATAATTAAAATCCCCACCACCACCTCCTAGATTTTGTGGTGCCAGGAATGAAAAAAAAGTATGAATGCAAACGACAGTGAGTTTTTCACTTCCAAAATTCAAGCGAAATGAATGTCTTGGTACAAGGAAAAAAAAAAAAAAAGAGTGATGATTGAAATTCTCTTTTATTGAGTGCAGGTGTTCGTAATGGCGCAAGAGAAAATGTTTTTAGTTTTTAAGTTGTTGTTTTTCACTGAAGTCTCTGAACTGTTAAAACTGAGATCTGAAAACAATCCAACCTGTGATTAAAAGGAAAAACATACCTGTGCTTAAAGGAGAACACCGGAAGCTGGTAACAGCTTTTTCAGCCCTAAAATTCACTCTGGGTATCCAGAGTTTTGTTTGTTGTGAGCGACATCTTTAAAGCAATTTGCTTCACTCTGAAAATATGTGTTTTAATGTGTTTTATTACCCGTGTTCAAGGTAGCTGATGATTTAAAAGACAGGTAATGCCAGGGTTTCTTTGGTAACCTCCAAACAATCTCTCTTTATATTGCCCCAATTATATCTTCATCAAACAGCGGCGGAAGAACCCTCGAGATCTGATTCCAGACACATTTTTAAGAGCGTGTGCGCATCTCTCCGTGCTCATGTATTTATAGCAACTCTCTGCTGCCGAGATCTCCAATCACTCCTGCCACGACACAGCCTTTAAATTAAAAGCTGATTAACACAATGACAAGAGAATAAAAAGATTATTGTCTCCCCTTAGCACCACAACCAGCGGGTGAAACAGAAACTGAGCTGCGCGTCCCTGACTCCCATTTGATGGAATCACTTTGGAATCGCAGCTGGATCCGTCCAAAGCTGGATCTGTCCAAGCCGGCTGCAATTCGCATTCCGAGTCCGAGGAAATGCAATATCCCAGCCAAATCTCCATTTCACTCGAAGCTGGGTTGATTCAGCCTCGGAGGCAGCAGAATCCTCCGCGGGGCTCGCAGAGGATGCGTCAGATGTGGCAAAATTTCTCTCTGCGATCGCAGCAAAATTGCCCCAAAGGGGAGAGAAAGGGCCGGCCCCGAAATCCGGGAGCGGTAATTGGGAGCTCTTCTTTCATCCCGCTCTCGTTTGTTCTGCCGTGTTTGACAACGCACGCATTTGAAAATAAATGGGTTAATCACCTGCCTAATGGCTTTGTAGCCAACGCCAAGAGGATCTTGCTCTGGGAATAAACATCTTCATTTGCAGCTCTGCGAGAGCCCAGCGGAGCAGGCTGGGGTCGGGAGCGAGAGCTGCTGCTTTCCGTTCCAAAGTCTGGAAAAGCTGAAAACAAATCTTCCTTTCGGATTTTGCGTTTTTTTTTTTTTTTTTTTTTAAACAGAATCAGTCAGTACCCCTATATCCGTTCACTTCACTGAGTCTATTCTGCTTTAAAATTGGGATTTTCCGTAATATTATATTTATTTTTTGTCAATTTATATTTATTTTTCTCACTTTATGTTTTCTCACTCTATATTTATATTTATTATAGTCATAGATATGGATTCAACAAGCGCTGCACTTTTAAAAACTTTTTTTTTTTAAAGCATCAAGCTCTCGATCACATCTCTAAAAATATTTTTATTCAAAACTGAGACTTTTTTTTTTTAATATCTACAAAGCAGCCAACCACTGATATTTTGATTGTAGGAAAATAAAGGGGGATTTTGAAAATCAAATATTTAATTTTTTGGAAATTTCCCAACATCTCAGTGCAGCGTTTCCACAAAAATCTCTTGCACCTTGTGCTGACTGACAGGGCACAACTTCTGGAAACATCTTAATTGCAGCTCTGCAGGTTTGGTAGCTTATCACAACCATTTAAATAGACACTCTAAGACAAATACAGAGTAATACGATCCCCAGCCTTACACCCTCAAACCATAAAGTAAACTTGTTTTTCCATGAAGCAATTAGAAAGCTACATTTAGCCATAGCCTTAAAATAAACAACAGAAGTGTATCTAAAAACACGATTGGATGTTGCAACTTGTGGGCTCAGGGAATGACAGCTTACAGTTACTGGAACAGCAGGGAAATATTGATCAAGATATGCAGGGAGCACACAGGGGAAAATCAGGAATTTCCATTCCAACCCTGATTTTGCACAATGATTCCCCGTCTGTGGTTTACAAAGAAAGGGGCAAATGTCAGGAAAACTCCCCAATATCTCCCATGCTTCAGGCACTGGCACCTTTTGTTTGCTTTTTCTTAGGCCATCTTGAATTCTTATTTCTGTTAATTAATTCCTTAATTGAAAAAAAAAAAACCCTCCTGATGTCATATATATGTTCTAAAGCAAACAGTTCTAGATGGTTTTCTGTTTAATGCTGAATTTTGCCTGATTTATGCCAGAGTAAACTTCTCAGCCACGTGAAATCCCCACTCAAGAGCATCCCCGAGACCTGGGATTTGTAGCTGGGTCATTCCTGCTTTGTCAAAAGTCCTGTCCCAGCTGCTGCTGGATAAGGGAACCCATCCCAGACCCCGCTGGAATCAGAGAAGCACAAGCCACTTGTATTTTCCCAGGATGAATTTGGGGTCCAGGCCTCCCCAGCGGGTCCCAGGTGTCCCCACAGCAGCTGTGGGAATGGGGTGTGGATCCCAACCAGAGCACAGGAGCAGGAATAAACCCCTGCCACACTCAGAGCTGCTGCCCAGGGTCTGCAAAAACCCCAAAACCTCAAACTTTCTGCCTCTCTCACGTCTCCTGCTCTCGCTCCTTCCATCCTCTCACGTTCACTGTTCAAAGAAACAAACACTAAAGGGGGAAAACCTGCCTCAAAATTCAAAGATAAGCTTCAAACAGGCCAAGAATCTCAGCCCATTTATTATCCCTCTGCAGCCAGTGATGCAGCATTTCCACCCCCTGAAACCACTGGGGTTTTTTTCACTTATTTGTCTTTTTTCAGGAATTTTCAGATGCCAGCGTAACCACAGTTTTCCTGTCAGAACGGCTGAACTGAAACATCTTTCAGTGGATCCAGTGTGCTCTGTACTTTCTGCAGTTTAGAACACAGCCATAAAAAATTGCTCAAGGCTGAATCTTGGCATATTAAGTGTCATCACAGAGGTAATTGCTTTTCTTTAAACACCTAGAAAAACAAAAACCCAACATCTGAAGTTGCCAAAAGGCTCTCATGTCCAAACACCTACACTTCCACAGAAGGGTTTCTTGGCTTTTCTTCCAGTCTTTCTTTGCAGTTTTTTTTTTTCCCTCTCAGCTGCCTTTGCAATTGAGTGTAAGCATCAGAAAACAAGCAAGATTATTAACCCACAAAAATGTGTCCAGTTAACAAAATGTTAGGAAACACAATGTCTAGGACAACGTGTCCTTATTACACCCTTTTCTAACACAACAGTCTCTGGACTATTAGAGGAATGAGTAACACATGGCACTGAGGCTTGAATATGGCTTTTTTAATAGTCCACTCTCAGCTCTGACAGCACAAATGCTCTAATTCAGTTTATTTCTTGGTCCTTCTAACTTTGCTGCATGGCAGTAAATTCAGATTTGCACATATTAAATGCTGACATAAGATGGGGATGGGGCCACACTGGATTTTTTGAGAGTAGATTGTTGCGTCTCTCACAGAAATCTGCAAAAATTGGGGTATGATTCAGTTCAGAAGACTGCTCTGGGTTCCTGATTCTGACAAAGCTTCCTGCACCATCAGCTTATTCTGAGAGATCTTAACATTTGGGTTGGAAATGGTGAATCAACATCTTCGATTCAAGGAGCTGCTTTGCCTATTTGGATCTTTTCAAGCCGGAATTGGAGGACTGTGAATGAACAAACCCCCCTGACAAACAAAACAGTAAATAAGCAGCAACCACACCAAATATTTCCCTAGTCTGCATTCCCGGTGTGAATTCCACCATTTTCCACAGCCTTTTGGTTATGGTTTCAGCCTTTTCAATCTCTTATTCCAGAACCCAGCCAGCCATTTCCCAAACTATTGTTGTGGAGATCTCTGAGCAGCTCAATGACTCCTCTGTACTCCCCAGCCTGCATTCATCCATCGTGTTCTGCTTAATTTTGCGTGGCTGTCACTTTTCCAGTCTGTTTTGGGAGCACTACTGTGCAGCTGATCTTTCATTTCAGAACATCCCAGGCTTGCCCTGCTGCTCCTGTCCAGGCTGCAGCTCCGGCTGTCCTGGTTGTGCCATTGCTCTGCAGCTGCTGAGAGGGTTTTTGTCAGCATTTCATCCCACCCTACTGACAGATATACAGCCCTGTTTTAATTAATTTTTCTTTTTAGCATGTACGAGTTGCTGAGCTGAGTGATGTGAGGCTAGGAAATAACGTGGGGCTCTGACCAGAGCTTTTAGCCCTGATTTTGAGTGTGAAATTTGGGTTCTTTATGCAAAGAATGGGACAGCTGTCAACTCCTTCTGCTGAGGGATTCGGAGCTCATTGCTCCAGCTCCTGGTGGCTCCTGCTTTCCCTTGTTATTCCCTAGGACCTCCTCCAAGCCTCAGCCAGCCCTTCAGACCCCTCCTAACCCAGCCTGGGCCTCTCCAGCTTTGCTCTTGCCACACTCCCCGTGGCTGTTTGTCTTTTCCAGTGCTGGGGAGCCGGAGTCGTGGCTCAGGAATGAACACCACATCAAAAAGGTGCACATGAAACCAATACAGTTCTTTCCAAGAACGCTGCACGCTCGAATCCAGCCCCAAACAGTCATCCCAATTAACATGCATATTCCAGCATTTCCCATAACTAAGTCAGAACGTCTTGGGCTGTCAGCACTTCAGGAAATTTCATCACCTCACTGTCCACTTCTTTCTGCAACTCATTAAAAACCCCAACACATTAAATCTGGCTGCTCTGCAGCTCTGACATGAGAACAATCCCCGGGTTTGTCTCTCCTTTCCTCTGGGGGCTGCAGGGTTCCTCCTGCTCCTTGGCAGCTTTAAGGCAAGAAGATATTTTCTCCTCGTCCCAAATTGGTGATTTGTGTTCTGTGGAGCAGCCTCATATAAAATAATGTGAAAAAAAAAAAAACACCACAAAAAGCCTCTCTGCCCCCAAAGAAATAATCCCCATCCAAATACATTTGTTTACCATGACCTACATTGGATTTTGTGAAGAAATATCCACGGTTAATACACCCATCTGGCCTGGTCCCAAGATTACACCACAGCCAAGAAATCAATGTACAGATTTCTCTGCTGGGGCATTTCCTGCACGGGGCAGAGGATGGGTGAGCTCAGCACAGGGATCAGCAGTGCCAGGAGAAGCCCCTGAGGAGGGGTTTGGTGGAGGGACAGGGACAAGGACAAACCCTGCTGCCTTGGAGGAAGCAATCAGGGATTCCAGCACCTTGTGTTCTCAAGGACAGGTAGGTGGGAAGGAAATTTCCTTTTTGTGGTCAATGCTGTGAACTGTCCCACAGGAAATATGGGTGAATTTTTAAGCCCCGGACATTGTCCTTTGCTGTAAGAAAACTCTGTGACCTCTCTGGGGCTGGATGATTTCTGTGTATGAAATGGGAGCGATTGTATTTTCTTCCTTCTCCTCTTTGTCTCCTGCTCTCCCGGCTGTTTATTTTAGCCATTATATGTTTGTACAGTACTTAGCACAATGAGATCCTGTTCTTGTCCAAGACCTCGGAGAACTCCATAACACAAAGGTTGTGTTAATGAGAGAGATAATAAACCTCACGGGGGAGAAAAAAAAAAGGAAAAAAATTCTTGTCATTTTTGCTGGAATTCCAATAATGACCAGCTCGGAGCGACTGAACCCCAGGTGACTCATGGAGCAAAGAAAACACGCAGCAAGTTTTTTTCACAGCTGGCCTCCAAATATGTTGTGTTTTGGGTTTTATTTTTAAACAGCAGCAACCCCCTCTCCAAAGATCACAAGTGCTCTGCTTTCTGGGGATGGGGAGAAAAGAAAAAGACATCTTCTTTAGAGAAAACTGTCAGTCTCAATTCTTGGCTTTCAGCTTCTCTTCTTCTCGGGTTTCTTGGACGTTTTCTGGGTGCTCCTGAGCTGGGATCAGTGCTCTCAGCTCTCAGCTCAGGAGCACCCTGGTAGAACAGCAGGTTTCTTGCAGGGACGAGTCTCCCACCTCCTGCGAGTTTTGGGATTGGGATCCCCCTCGGGCAGCTTTTCTCATCCTTTGTCGGGAGCAAGTTTTGACAACAGCAACGCTAATTGATTAAACGTTCTAATCAGAGATTACAGCTAAAAGGGAGATAACATTTTTATTTCATTGTGTCTCCGGGAACATCAGCCTGGAAGGAGCTTTGTTCCCCTTTGGCCGTGCCTCAACCCAAATCAATCTGCTTCCCCTTCCCCTCCTTTATTTGTGCCGAATCTCTGAGGTCAGGTGTTTAAAAAGCTCATTCAGTACTCACAAAACATCTTTCATCAGGATTCAGGCGGGGGAGGGGGGGAAGACTCTTCAAAAAACTTTGCAACTTTTATATTCCTTCTTGGGTTATTTTTTCACCTGGAGCCAGCTGGCACTCACGGTCTGGGAGCATAAACACTCACTGCAGAAAACATCCCGGGTTAAACTACGGCTTAAAATTGGTGGTGAAAGGGGCTATGTCTGGAATGAGCTTTTTCACAATTATTTCACTTAGGTATGGACAGATTGGCAGAATGCAAAAGTGGGATAAAAAAAAAAAATCGTCCCTTGCTGAGGCAGAACAGAATATTCTTAGACAAGGTATGGAAGTTATTTCTCTTTTTTTCCTCTAAAACCTTTCCAAAAACTATAGAAATCAGGTGTGTTAAGGGCTCCCAGTACCATTTAGAGCATGAGTAAGTGTTTCTGCAGATGGAATTAAATGGTGCCCAGGTTCTGGGAACTCTTGGAATCTCAACCTGCCACTGGAAGCAATCCCCTGAGACCTTGGGGATGTCACATCTATGTTTTGGATACCAAGAGAGTTGTATTTTCCAATGGGAACATCTCAAATCTCGATTTTGGTTCCTCTTCTCCTTTAGGGACCATGTGTTCTGCTTGCTATCTTTCAGATTTTTGTGAAAAATTATTGCAGAAAGTTCCCAAATCACGTTTGTTAACAGGGCACTTGGAGAATCAATGAGCTCATACCTGCATGATCTGCAATGAAGACAAAGAAAAAACACCCCAAAAACCAAACCAAACCAAACCCTTAAACTATGATGTATTTTTTTTAATGCGTAAAGAACTGACCATTAGGATTTTGGGGTTTTATTTGTGTTTTGAAGGATAATGCCAAGCTCATCTCTCACACACAGAGAAGGACGCTGCTGCTGGAAGTGCAGGAACTGGTTTCCTCCCTAACTCTGAATAATTTACCTTTTTAGTTTCTCAGTGAAATATTTGAGTGAAGTGGAACTTCTGCAGGATTTCATGAATCTAATGAGCTGCTCAGCAGTGGCTGAGAACGAGATTGGGGTTTTTAGATAGTACCAGTCATAAAACGCTGTCATTTTTGTAATGGAACCCAGCTATCAGCTTTCCCTCCTCTTAAAAAAACACCAAGATTAGGTGATTAGAGCAAATCTTGTAGTCCAAGTATGTTAGGAGGTAAACTCTTCAGGAATGTAGGAAGGCAGGAGATAACAGAAACATAAAAATACTCTGGTGAATAGGAAGGGCTATACCCAGGGCCAGATTTTGATCTTTATTAGACTCACGTAAATCTGGAGCAGCTCCACAGACCTCAGCTCCACTGCTTTGACCTTGCAGAGATTCCAGATCCAGGGCATAAATCAGCAGAGATAGCTTTGTGTCTTTGGGAGAGGTGGGTTAGAAATACAGGAAGATATTTATGCAAACACATGTGCCATGAAAACATCCCCATGGTTGTTTTTATATGAACGTGTCCAACGTTGTGGGGTGCAACCACCAGCTCTGCTGCTTCTGCACTGAGCTCTTGCCTTCCTGACCTCAGAGTTTGTACAATACCACCACTACTACCTTACTACTACCTTGACATCTGAGTGGGAGCAAAGAGAATTTGGCCAGATATTTTTATTTTTGATTTTCCTGCTATGAGAAAATGGCTGCAAAGCATTGAGCAAAGCATCAGAGGGATAAACTGTGTGCGAAACCACAATGCTGCTGTTTTCTTTGTTGATTAATTACTTGATTTTTTTCCCCCCTTCTTCTTTTGTTTTCCTTCTTTTTTTCTTGTCCTCCCCCACCCCCTCTAATTTTATTCTTTTTATTTCCCTCCATGTGGTCACAGAGCCCTCAAGCCTGATGTTTGCACCCTGGGTTGACTCTGGTGATAATTCGCAGTACATTTTCATTTTTAATTGTTGCCCATCCAGTGTTCTGAGCATGCTGCTCCATAAGGAATTCCAGGAATAAAAGTTTTCCCTGCTGGCTGCAGGGATTCCCTCTTTCTCAGCAGGAATTTCAGGTGGCACAGGGCAGGGGCATCCCAGTGGCTGCTGAGCACCTGAGTCTCAAAGAAGCAGGTGAGTGATGGAAAAACTATTTGAAAAGAGCCAAGGGAAAAAGAGACATTGGATACGTGACCGTGATGGATTTAAAAGAAATTTTATTGTCCTAGGTTTGAGATATTGGCATTCCTGAAAGCTCTGCTGTGTCTTGAACTGCTGCTGACTGTAGGGAATCATGGAATTATGGAATGGTTTGGGTTGGGAGGGATTTTAAAGCTCATCCAGTTGCATCCCTGCCATGGAACCATGAACCTTCCACAGCCCCAGATTGCTCCAAGCCCTATCCAATTTTAGGAACAATTTTAGGGACAACAGGAACACAGAAATTAAAACAGAGGATTGGGGAACTTCTGTGGGAGGCCCGCTGGGAATTTTTGAGGATGAAACTGCTTCATTCTCATGTGATAGCTCACGTGATATCTCTTGTCTAAAAGCTTCAGCAAATCACACCAGTTAAAAATAAATTACACAGAGATGAGTGAAGCCTTTGTCTTTCCCCTGATCTGAAGTTCACACAGAAAATCCAAGGGAGTATCCTCTCTTCCTGGGGCTGGGAGGATATGGACACACAGCTCAGGTGCTCTATATTATTAGCAAAAAGTAATAATAAGGAGAATAGAAAAAAAGGAAGCAATGGGGACTTTTTTGTCTCTGGTAAAGGCAAATTGTGTGGAGGAAGCACAAGTCTGGGTGCAGCCTATAGGCAAATCCTGGCAGGACTTCTTTGTCTTCCTTTGAGTTGGTTTTTTTTTTTTTTTTTTCCCATTTTTGCATCTTTTTCCCCCCAGACAATTTCTTGCTTTTTATTTTATTTTTTTTTCTTACCAATTCTGATTAATGCCCTTCTCGGTCCCCTCCCACCCCCTTTGAATTTTTCATCTTAATGACACACAGCTCAGATTTTCCTTTTCCTGGGGGAAATAAGCTTGTCCTGGGAAGGCACCTCCACATCATTCGTGCAGAGCATTTCCTAGGGTGAGCTAAGGGCAAAATCCCCACAACATTATTGCACCAGGTTTGTCATCTCACATTTCATAAATCCTTGAAAATAAGCTCCTGAAAAGCAGGGATAAAGTGACATTAGGGACTGGAGTGAAATCCCAACCTAAACGTGAACCCCAGCCATGGAGGGGAGTTGGGTTTCCAGCTCCTCCGTGTGTTTGGAATGGCTTAGGCTGGGCTGGAGCTGTTTGCTTAGCCCTCTTATGAACACAAGGCTTGAACTCCTGCCCCCCTCCCTCATAAATAAACTGATGTCCAGGCTAAAGGCAGATGCCCATCTTTTCTTGAAGTGACATCCACGGCTCACATCCGAAAAAATCTCTGGGGTGACGAGGGTTACGAAACATAAATCTCGGAAAATAGTTTATTAATTCTGTGCTAGGAGATCATGCCTAGGAAAGTCAGCAGGATGGATTAGGCTGCCTGTGTGTACAGTAAGGAGGGGTTTTTTCCCTTCCTCCCCTCCCACCCCTTTTTAATTAGAAGCAGATTTAGAAAGTGGGACTTTCCTGAATAATCATCCCCAGTAAACCTTTAATCTCGGTCACCTCCGTGAGAAAAGAATAGGAAATGGGTGTGCAGAAAGCAGGGAGACACAAAGGAAGGGACTGGCAGGGCAAGGACAGGTCACTGAATTCACCTTTCTCAGACTGGGATCATTTTGCATATGAGGATGTTCTGTTGTCTTGCACAGCTCCAAAAGCTTTTCTTTGAAGCAATTTCCATTGTGAGCTCCCAGGAACCAGACCATGGACATGGAGGTGGCTGAAACCCTCCCCTATAAAAATCATCCATGTGTGGCTTTGTTTCTATTTGTATCCCAGGATATGAGCACAACTGGTGCTCTCTCTCAACCTTTGTACTCAATATAAGGAGATTTTTTTAAAATAAGGAAAAGAAGAATAAGCAGCTCAGTGCTGGTCTGGGCCCAGAGCAGCCTTGTTCTGGATCCTGCTGCTGGTGCTGGGGGAAAATCCAGGCTGAGTAACATCCCTGCATGGGAGAAACTCCTCTGCAAAGCACTTGGGGGGATTGAACAGGAAAAAAAAATACAGAAAAGCTTGGTAGCAACATCACTGAATGTGCCTGGTGTGTGCAAAGGGATCCTGGACAGCTTTGTTTGTTTTTCCCACCCTCAGCAGAGCTCCAGCAAGAGATCTGTGCCCTCAACTCTGCCTCTGAATTGCACCTCCAGTGCTTCACTCTGGTTAAAGCTGTGCTTGCTGCAAGTCCTGACTTGCATCCCTAAGCCCAGGGGTTTTGAGGTGCTTTGCTCCATCCCAAAGCACAGCCTGGGTAAGCCCAGCCTATGTAAGCCCAGCCTGCTGGATCCTGCTGCTCCAGAAACAAATCTGATGCTGAAAAAAGCTCAGAATAGTCCAAGGAAGCCAAACGTGGCTTTTGGAATGTCTGGAAATGGCTGGAGCAGCAGGATAAAGGATGTGTTTGTCACAGTAACTTCTGCTATTTTTGCTTTTGCACATCCTCTGTCCGTTTAGCTTTTGCTCTTGGTCAGAGCTGGGAGTCCAGCCCTTGGAGGGGTGACTTTTCCCTTCTGCAGAGCGTTGAAAAAGCTGATGTTTGTGGGATGGGCTTCTTCAGCCTTCCATGCCACCTCCCCTTCCCCTGGGATCGGCTGAATTTGTTGCTTCAGTGCACAGCATTTCCTATATATTTCCTCCATATTTCCTATATACTTCTGGGGATAACTTGCTTTTCATCCTGCACGGATCCCCCAAGCTCCCCTGACTGCAGTGGACGAGCACTTTTTTTTTTTTTTTGCAGAGTCAAGGCCATGTTTTGCTTTCCTTTCACATCTCAATAATTGGAATTATTAAGCATAACACATTCCAGAAATAAATTGATGATGAACTGCCACTTAAAGCTCCTGATGTGGAAGTTCAGGCCCATTGACAGGGACAGGAGAAGCCCAGTGGGACTCACATCAGCACCAGAACTGGTGCTGGAACAAAGCTGATTTTGGACCCCACTTCAATCATTTCTACTTGGAACCCCCCCAAAGCCAATAAAGCAAATACATTAATATAATTAATATGAACCAATCCAAGAAAATGGTTTGTTTATCTGTCTTGGCACAGATTTTGTTGAGTGTAGGAGGTAAATCAGAATAAATTTACTTTAGTGAACGAGTGTGAAGTGTGCAGTTTTCTTAGTGCTGGGTTTGCATCTGACTAAAAATGCTCTAAATAATTGTAGACTGGGAGAAGGTCGTGGTGGTAGTGGAGGGAAAAGGTAATTTTTACTCACTTTATCCACAAGAAATACCCTTCATTTATTCACTTAGCACCGTTTGACCTTATAAGTGCCTCGTAAAACAAATCCATAAAGAAACAAAAATTGCTCGCAGGAAATTAAATTACTTATCATTAGTAGCCACTGATTATTCTAGATTAGGACTAAACTGTGATTTCTTACCTCAAAACCGCTTTTCATCTCCAGACATCAAAGTCTGCAGTACTTTTAAATAAGTGCTGGTGGGGCTTTTGAAAGGGGGAGGCAGACACAGCGCAGGAAGGAGGAGCTGCTTCTTTCTCTCAGGGTTATCTTCTAAGATACACAAAGAGCCACCACTTGAACTCATCTGACTCGACTCCAGCCCTGCACTTCATTCCTTACATCTGCTTCCCCCCTTTTCAAATAGAGGGGGGACTGGGAAGAGGAAAAATTAAATTATTTCCTACTCACACCTTTCCCCCCACCCCCCTTATTTTTCCTTATGTCTCCATCCCTCCCTGCTTTTGTGGGGCAAAATCCCCGATACCTTGGGTGACTCTGGCTGCTCAATTTGCTGCTTTTCTCATTTCTTTCAGTTTTCACCTGAAAACCCAACATTATTTGCCATCTGAGAAGTCCCACAAATTTTCTAGACAAAACTGTTTGTCTGAGATTTCACAGTTAACTTTGGAAGGTCTGAAGTGGATAAGCTTCTCAGCTCGCAGAAATTTGACTCCACTATTTGTAATACCAAATTTTTTGAAGTTTCTCAGCCTGTAAGTAGTAGCTTTGAAATGAATAAGGGCTTGCACTGCAGCTCTGTAAGGTGTCTTTTATTCAATTAGAGAAGATAACATGTTAACATTCTTCAGTGTTGTCATAATTCCTTTTTTTCTTTTTTTTTTTTTTTCCTCAATGAGAATTAACTTGTCAACTGTGAAGTAGCTAGCTTCAAATTTGTCCATAAATCATTTTGCTCCAGGCTAAAATTTGACAGGCAGTAGGAAAACACTTTTTTTTCTGGTAAAATACAAAACAACAAAAAACAAACAAACAAACCAAAAACAAAAACAAAGCCCAAAACAATTTATTTATTTATTTATTTATTTTACTTTAGAACAGTCTCTGGTGTCTCCAGTTTGTGACTAAAGCCAATTTTCCCCAAATGACACTGCACTGTGTTGTTACATTGCCAAGGTAAGTGGTCACCACGAGGCTGGGAGCTGCAGCCAGACCTGGGGTGGGAACATCTCAAATGCAGCACGGGAATGCATTTCAACCCAGATTTCTGCTTTGTGCTTGTGTTGAGCTGTCTCTCCTCCTCACCTCGGTGTGGGTGACACTTCCAGGATTATGAGCAGATCTTGAAAACCCCTCCCCACATCAGTGAGCTCTGTTCTTGCTGGGTCCACCCTGGAGAAGCTGTCCAACAATTCCAGGCTGGATTTTGAGGGTGCCAGCGCTGGTGATTTGCTGGTGAGGCTGGAAATTTTTGACAAGTGACTCATCCCTGTGTCCCATTTGATCCTGCAGTCCTAGAGGGCTTTTAGCAAGCAATTAGGAGGTGGATGTGAAAATAATTTGTACGTTTGTCTGTTTGTTGTTTGTCTCCAGCTCTTCTATAATCAGTTGCCTCCCTCCCTTCTGCTGGAGCAGTGGGGCTGGGACCCCTCTGGGCTGGAGCTGGGGAATCTCAGAGCTGGGATCTCTGTTCTGGTGTACAAAATGTGCCCTGGGAAGATGGGAGAGGGTTTGTTCCGAGCTGTCGTGCTGCTACTTGTCCTCTCCCCCAACAAAAAGGCTTCTCCAGCAGCAATTACAGCATGGCTGCACACAGGCTGGAAAGAGACATGATGTAAAAATTCAATTACTTCAAGCATTTCTGGGCTGACACTTGGCTTTATATAAACTCAGAGACAATCCTATAAGGCACTCAGGGCAGATTATAGGTTTGGGCAAAGCTAGAAAATTGCTGCCATTATATTGTTATTATTAACACCTTGTAATTAGCCCTAAGGAATCCTGAAGTTCTCTCTCCTGATTTGCCTTTAATGAAGGAAAATTGCTACCTTTGCAAGTTGGATGGCGCCCGCTCTGATTAGCCTTAAGTATATAGGACTATTATTTTGAAAATGTTTGTTGTCATGTGAATATTAGTGTTGCATGGAAAGGGGGGAGGAGAGGAGGGATCTTCTGTTTTTTGGCTCTGGGGAATCCTGTGGTCACTTCAGGGGTGGTTGTGCCCTCCAAAATGAAGGCTGGAAGCCTTGTCAGGGCATCAGGAGCACAAGGGAATGAATTCAGGAGGCTCCTGTGGCAAGGGCTGCCAGCTGCCCTACCTGCTGATTGCATGGGCTGATGGAGTAATTGTTGCATGGAGATAGTTTTATGATTGCTTTGAGAGGCTGAATGAGATCATGCATGAGTTAGCACACTAAGTGCAATAAAAATGATTTTATTTGCATGTCCCAGAGCCTTTCCTGATTCCTTTACTGCTTTCACAGGCAACGTCTTCCCAGTGAAATCAAGCCAACATTAATAAAACATCCCTTCCATGCATCTCCACTCCTCTCCTCCCACATACTCTATGCTTTCATTACCATCTCTGGGAAAAAACCAACATTAAAGAAAATTCATCTGATCTTATCTGTAATTAATTTGTATTTTGATAATATAGAAGAAGAATTTTTGCATGTAATGACTTACCTGTTCATTATTTCTCTCCTTTGAACTCCTGTGACCGCTTAATAACTCATGCCAAAGCAGAACTGATTATGACATTTTCCCCACCCACCTTCCAGGAAGGTTGAAGGTGTTGCCTCTCATACTTAGACAAATTGCTCCAAATAATGACTTTGTGCAAAATTAGTCATACATAATTGAGAAATTCTATAGATGAATAGGAAAGTAACTCGAGATGAAGTTATCATTTTAATATTTTTTAAGTTTACGTGGGATTCGCCGCGCTGGTTCAGGCCAGCAGTCCACCCAGAACATCCTTTTGTGGGAGTGGGATCACAGCCCACTTCTGCCGGGAGCAGGGACAGCTCCTTGTGGCACCAGGGAGGGGGCAGGAAGGCCTGGGGGTCCCCTGGATGGCAGCAAGGACCTCGGTGTTACAGGAGCATCCAAGGGATTCTGCCCCTGCCTGGCCTTGGCTCTCAGGCTGCTGTCCCTTCTCACATCATTTGTGTTCATGAAGAATGGTGATGTGGCACAAAGTGTTCACCCAACACATGGAGACGCTTCCAGCACCAATCAAAATTCATCATTTGGCTTAAAAATAATCCCTGACCTCCCTGGACACATAGAAATGATGGTTTCAAACTCCCTTTTTAAAAAAAAAGTTTAGAAATTCCTGTCCTTCTTTCTCATCCCTGGGAGGAATCCAACCTCCTTTGTGCAACTGTCAGATCTAATCAGCAGGTCTGTTATGAAAAATAGATCATGTTTCGTGATAAAAGTACCACGGGCAGCACCAGAGAAATCAAATCTAAGAGAAATAAGAATCAGGTCCCAGTCCTCCCATAAGAAGTGCAAACAAAACCTACAATATTCCATCAAAGGGGAGACACAGCTTCCTCTTTCCCCAAGGAAATCCCACATTACACCATGAAAGCTCTGCCTTTCCCACTGCCCAGGCCTGAACAGCAAGACAAGTGCTCAGTGATCATAAAATTATCCAGTGCCTCTCTTTAAGAGCTGCAGGAAAAAAAAGGAGGAAAATGAAATCAAAGTCCCAGCGATGTAAATGGGATTATTTATAGCTTTTCTGTACTAAAGGAGGAGAATTACAAAGTCTAGGAGGAGGTTTGGGTTCCTCACACAGGGGTGAAGCTCAGGGTCTGGGGTTTCTGCTGCAGCCCTTGTACAGCTGTGGGTCAGTGGAACAGGTCAACATCTGGAGGTGTTCAGGTTTCAGGAGTCTGGCTCTGGCTCTCCCCTTCACCTTCCACCGCTGGATTATCAGAATGTGGCCTGGAGTTTGCCACACTTCAAACCCAAACACGCTCACTCCTTTTTTCATTACATTTATGACTCACTCCGTGCCTCGACTCCATTCATCAAAGGCCAATATATTAAACAAAGCAGTTCTTTTAGCCTAATTTACATCTATTTTGTATTATCAGGGTTGTTGCCTCTCCCCTCTCCTTCACCAGATTATTGAACATTGCCTGTACCACAGTACGACCCGTCTTTGGTGCACTGAGGCAGGAAAGCTGGGAAAGGGCAACGCATTAAAGAAAAATCAAGTTTAAAACTGAAAAAGTTGTGTGTTCAGTGTGCTTCAAAGTTGACAAGAGTGGTTTGTGGGATATTAGCCCAAGCCCTATTGCAAATGGAAAGCATCAGAGAGATTTTATTGAACTATCTTGTGTTTATTGCAGTGTAACATTTAAAAGGTGCCTGCTTGCTGCCCACAGTGCCTTTGGTTTTATTTAATTAGAAGGAGATAACGAAGATCAAACTATCATCTCCCCACCTGCCAATCTCTAATCCCAGCAGGGCTGCCCTCAGCAGTTTTTTAAACAGATGCTTCACCATCAGGTATTATCCTCACACCTCCTTAGGGTGATTTGACAGGTTGCACACAGAGAATGGAACCAAGGTGCACCATAAATCAAACCAGGACAAAACAGAGGACATATGAGCTTTTAATTCTTTGCCTCCATAGGATGCTTTTTAACATAGGATGAGGGAAGCCATGAGCAAGGCCAAGTCTGTGGTTAAAACCTTTAATAAACAACCCAGGCCTTACAGTGATATTCAGATTTCTGGCTGGCCTTTATCAGTAATGGCCTGCATTGCCCATAATGCAGCCTGGTGGAAGGAGAAGAAGGGAATGGTGCAGAGGATTTGAGGAGAAAATCCCTCAAATCTTCTTCCCTGAAGCACCTTCTCACCGTATTTTCCCACTTTATTCCCCCTGTGGCTGCCAGGAGGGAAGGGAACCATCCTGCTGAGTGGGTGGGTGGCCAGGAGCTGGAGAGGAATCAGAGATTCATTGTACTGCTGTTCAACCAGGCATGTTCTCTGAGAAAACCAGTGCCTCTGATGCAATTTGTTGTACAAGTTCTGCTTCCCTGAGCAGAAATTCTCCCTTTCCACAATCTGAGCTGAGCAGAAATTCTCCCTTTCCACAATTGGAGCTGACTGAGAGAGGGGATGCTGTGGTGAAGCAACACTTCCAATGCTGCAGTGGGTGTTCCAGCGGGGATCCAGAGCTCTTCACAGCCTCGTGCTGGGGAGCTTGGGATCATCCTTGGGATTTGTTAAATGCTCCCTGATGTGCAGCAATTTGGATGCCTGGAATTAACAGAATACAGTCAGGAATGGTTGTCCCACTGGCCTACGAAGCCCCAGAGGATTTTAGGCCTCATTTTTCACACAGGCAAAGGGGCAAAGGTGGGATTAATGTTCTGTTAGAAAGGCAGAAAGGTCCTGTCCTGCTGCACAGCAGCCCTGAATCGTGGGCTCAAATAAATGCCATGGCATCCGTGGCATCAGTGACACATCCCTCTCTCTAAAACCAAAGGATCATCAGCAAATCTGTCACAATGAGACCTCTGCAGACTGAAACCCTCCCAGCGCACAGTCAGGGCATCTCAGGCGATTTTCTGACCATTTAGGCACCAACTCAATCCTCAAGAGCCACATCAGCAGGCGAAGGAATGAAATCTGGATGCTGCTGTCCTGTGGGGTGGAACAGGGAGAAGGCAGCAGAGAAGGCCACACAGATGTGCAAAGTCTTCTTTCCTCTGTGGCTGGGGAAAGTACATGAGGTCCAAATTGATGCAGTTGGGTTAATATTTGGCCCCTTGTCTTCTCTGAAGACCCAGCCCTGGAGTGAATTATTTCTTTGCAATCATTTCTGGGACTTGAAAGAAGCATGGCATGGATGGCAACTGTTCTTCAGTGTTGGCGGCTATAAAATTTGATTGAAATGATCAAAGCCAAGCCAATAAAAGGCCAGCAAAGACTAACTGGCTGCTTTTAGAGAAAGCTCTAAGACATTTTGTAAATTTAAAAAGGCCGCCTGTAGAACACAAAGGGTCTCTGTGTTCATTTTCTCTCCCACTTGCTGCTGCAATTTGCTCATTTCCAGTCTCAGGGATGGACATGCAGCCCCAGTGACAGAACAGTGGTTTCACTGTGGTGGTTTCAGTGGCACAAAAGCAGCTCTGGGTGCTCAGTGATGGGAGCTCCCTCAGCCCCTTCAGCTCTGTGACTCAGCTGCACAGATCAAGAAAGAGTGAAAAAAAAGCACGACATAAAAAAAAAAAAAATCCCACAGAAGGCTTCTATAAAAGTTTACAACAATTATTTTGCAATGACTCGGAGCTCCTGGGGGTGCTCTAATTGTCACCCTCTGGTGCAGGGTGTGGAGTGGGGTGACCTTTATATGAGATGCTGTGATCTCTGCAAGCACAGGGGGGGAAAACTGCGAACAAAGGAACTGCTCAGACTTCTGAGGCTTCTCCCTTTCTACCTGACAATGACCTCATGTATTTACACGAGGTGAGGAGAGACTTGGTGTGCTCTAAGTACGGGTGCTGCTCAGTTCTTTGGCATCACCTTCTTTTTACAGCCTCTGCAATCCTTTAATCCTGGCTGGGCTCAGTCCCTGCCTCTCTGCTGGAGGGCACAGGTTCCCCACATCCATCCTGTATGGAAAACATGTCTTTGGAGGGACTCCCTTCATTTCCATCAGCAATTGGAGGATGGCCACCGTGTCCTGATGAGTATCTGCACTCCAAGGTTCCTCCCCAATGACAGCTATTAAGGACTGAGCTTTGTACTTCCTCAGAGTACAGCAGTCATTAAAAGTGTGCCTAACGAGCTGCATCCCAAATTAGACCGTGCTCCTAATTGGAGATTTGGAGAAACATGGCTAAAGTACCTCGTAAAATAATTAGCTTTGGATTCTGTATTCTGTAGAGTGGAAGTTCTTCCAGCCATGCCCATCACCATCACTCCAGACTCCAAGGGATCCGTGATGTTTTGGAGGCTATATGAAAAAAAACAAACTAAGCAGAAAGAGAGAAAGGGCCAAGGTTTTTGTTTATGCAGGCAGGAATGCAAGGCAGAGCATCAGAACGAAAGAAGGGAATCATGCTGAGCAAATTATTTGTGGCTATTTATGGAGAAAAGTTTTCTTTTCTTATTTGCTTGTTGTCTTTTTTCCACCCTAAATTACCCAGGACCTTTTTTCACTACTTTTTAAACAAATTTGTGCATTGTTTGATGATTAGAAACACATGCTCCCAGCAAATGTCATCCTGGATCAATCAGAAGCCCAGCAGACCCAGGGGGTGGGATTTCAGAAGTGCCTAAGTGAGCTAAAACACAAATCCCAGAGAATTTCCACCGTACAAAACTCACTCCAAACCCTTATTAGTCAGAAATTCACATAAACCCTGAAGAATGTTAAGTTTATAGCTCTCTAAAAAGTTTTATTTATTTTTTTTAACCTTGATTATTATACCTGGCTATTCTTGTTCCTGCTACAAATATCTGATACCTTTTGGAATCCTCCAAAGCTTCTGGCCTCAGGAAGACCTTGAGGCAATGAGTTCCCTTGGGCTAAAGGTGCATTTGCTTTATGGATCCTGGTGGGATTTCACTTTTGGGGCCAGATGAATGTGGTGGACAAGGAAATGGGTGCAGCTGGGCAGTCTGGACTCGGCCAGGGACACAAAAAGGGGATTCAAGAGATGAATGGCACGATGTCAGTGTTTGAATTCCCTCCAGAGGTATCTTTGTCTATCAAGGGAATCCAGGAGCAGCTGGGCTCCTGATTTAAGAGTCTAAATTTAGGTAAGAGAATTCAAGTCAAGAATTCTCTTCTACCTTCAGAAGTGTCAGGACAGCTTTCTCTGCCTTCAGCTAGAGGAATGAATAAATAAGAAGCAGCTCTACAAGGCTTTGCAAAGCTGGTGGGATTGATGAAAAAAACAAGCCAAGGTTCCCTCCCTGGCTCTTGCCGTCCCTCAAGAGGCTCTCCAGGAAAAACCTTTTCCCCTCAGCTTTTGCCACCATCCTGCCACAGCCCAGTGTTCACCTCTAGAGATTTTATTCCTCTTAAAATAACCCCAAACTGCTACTTTCCCTTGCTGAGATTAAAGTTGGACCTGACTGACATGGGGATTAGGAGCAGAGGTTAAAACCATGTCAGACTAAAGATAAAGATGCAAAAGGAACAAATGACTTGACCAAACTTCCTTCTTTCAAGTGTTCCTCAGCAGCAATTAAGCTGAAATGTTCATTTAGCGTGAGCTGAGGAGCTCCTGCAGTTCAAATGAGATGTAAAGAAGAGGCTTTTCCCTCCTGGCAACTAAAAACCAGGAAAATGATTATTCTTTTTTCTGACCATTTAACTGTGCTTTGCCTTGCACCAGGCTCTTTTTTTTGTTTTGTTTTGTTTTGTTTTGGCATTGGGAGTCCTTGTGATTTGAGCAACTGGCCTCAAGGTAAAAAAATGAATTTATGACAGAGAGAAAGAAAACTTTTGAATATAAAAACCCTCTTTCATTCCTCATTTTCCCTAATGTTCCTAAACCAAATAATTATGCACTTTATATTTGAAGTTTCCCCCCTAACCCAATGGCCAAAAAGGAAAAACAAAACCAAAATACTTGACTAAGAAAATAAGAGATGCAAAACAATTTAGGCTGCAAACAGAAAGAAATAGAATGTCTGACTTGGGAACAACGGATCAAAGATAAGTAAATAATGCACAGAACTCCCCTAAGCTCCAGCAGCACTGAAAGAAACCTTGAAAACAAATGAAACTAGAATATACAAGGTGGAAGTTTCCTCTAGGGTTGGGGAGGGTCGAGTTTTGACTCCAGCTGGCAGAAGAACCTTGCCTAGTGAGGTGTTTTTTGAGGTCAGGGCTCTAAGATTTGGTGTTTGGAGAAAGAAGATCCAGTAAAGGCAAGGATGGGAGACCTCAAGGAATATGGCAATTTTTCCTATGTTTGAAGTCTCTGACTACTGGCAGGATCCTTTTAAGTCGAGCTGACACTGAAAACATGTTGAGATTTGACCATCATTAGCCCTAAAAAAGGATCCCTTTGGCTGTGTGTTAAAGCTTTGATACGGTATCTGATTGGAAAGGAGAGGGGATTTCTCCTGAGCTGCCCTTCCTCAGCCCTGCACCCCCAGAAAGCTCAGGGCAAGGACGAAATTGTCCCCCTGGATTCATCCCTGCCTCATCCCAGCACACTCTGGGGGCTCCCATTGCTGTTCCCAGTCAGAGAGGGGCAGCTGCTCCAGGCTGCTGTGTTTGGCTTTGTGTGAGTCAGAGCTAGAGCCAAGGGCTAAGTTTCTTCTCAAGAAAGACCTTTTTACTTTGAGGAGCCACCCCCAGCCCTGCCACCCTGACCAAACAGAATTTCAGCTCTGCAAACAACTTAATGCAGCCTGAAACCATCCCTGCCCTCTGCTGAGGGGAATTCCCCTCTTCTTTGTCATCTCCCTCCTGTTTCTGAATGCTGTAAAATCCACATTTTCCAAACAAGGGAGAGTTCTGCTCCTGCGCCTACCTTCCCACTGGCTCTGTGGAGTGATCCATCCATCATCCATCATCCATCCATCCATCATCCATCAACCATCCATCATCCATCATCCATCCACCCATCCATCATCCATCAACCATCCATCATCCATCATCCATCAATCCATCAACCATCCATCATCCATCCATCCATCAATCATCCATCCATCATCCATCCATCCATCATCCATCCATCATCCATCCATCATCCATCCATCCATCCATCATCCATCCATCCATCAACCATCCATCCATCATCCATCCATCATCCATCCATCCATCATCCATCCATCATCCATCCATCCATCATCCATCCATCCATCCATCCATCCATCCATCATCCATCATCCATCTATCATCCATCCATCATCCATCATCCATCCATCCATCATCCATCCATCCATCCATCCATCCATCCATCCATCCATCATCCATCCATCATCCATCCATCATCCATCATCCATCATCCATCATCCATCATCCATCATCCATCCATCATCCATCCATCCATCCATCATCCATCCATCATCCATCCATCATCCATCCATCATCCATCATCCATCATCCATCCATCCATCCATCCATCATCCATCATCCATCATCCATCCATCATCCATCCATCCATCCATCATCCATCCATCATCCATCCATCATCCATCCATCCATCCATCATCCATCCATCCATCATCCATCATCCATCATCCATCAACCATCCATCATCCATCATCCATCATCCATCCATCCATCATCCATCATCCATCCATCATCCATCCATCCATCCATCATCCATCCATCATCCATCCATCATCCATCCATCCATCCATCATCCATCCATCCATCCATCCATCCATCCATCCATCTATCCATCCATCCCTCCCTCCCTTCAGTGTGCTCCAATGATGCTTCTTTCTTCTTTAGAATCTCTGCTTTGCCAGAAATATCTGATAATTTTACACCCTGATTTTCCATGATACTCTGAAGATCAAAGAATATTTTCTGCTTGTGGAGAATCTCCTGTTGATTTTAAATAGTTGTAGCCAGAGTTCCTTTATGTGTGCAGCAAGTACAGAGGGTTCAATTCACTTTTTTATGGAATAAAATCACTTTTGGATTGCAACCTCAAGTTTCAGCAATGGAATTGAATCACACCCAGGGGGACCAAGACAGGCAGAATGCAATTTAATTCTGATGAAAATGTCAAACTCTGCTCTTCCTCCTCCAGCGCTCCTATTATTAATCCGGAGGAAACTGTCATGGAAGTTCTAAGAACTTTAATGGACAAATTTTGGTCTTTTATCTCATTCAGATAAAAATGCCTCCATCTCTGCCATGCTTTTAAAACACAAACACAGCTGATCAGGACTGAATTGCTCCCAGGAGAAGTCCACTAGGGAATAGCAATCCAAATTCTAAATTTAGATCTAATAAAATATTTTTTAAAAATAAAAATTTCAGTGGGCTTTGTGGCCAGCTGGGTGAATTTTACTCCTGGGAAGGAGCAATGACAGAAGCTGTGCCTTTGTTGCTGGATTTGCCAGCCTGGCTCTGCCCATCTCCCCCTTTTGTCCCTCAGCTGAAGAGCTGACTGAAAATCCCTCATCCCACATCTAACCTTTGCACTTTGGAGAGCACACCATAAAGATATTTTTAGGCTGTTTTATTTAAGTCTGATCACTGAGGAAGCACAATCCCTTCACACACCCCTGCCCACCCCAGGGGGATGCATCTCCTTGGAGAGGCATTGTGTCAGAAGGAAGATGGGACGTTCACCACATAATGGATCTGCCTGGGAAATCAAAAAACTGCACTGACAGGAAAAAAAAGAGAGAGAGAGAGATGGAAACCTTATTATAGGGAGAGGGGGAAAGAGAGAATATTTGCAACAGAAGTTTTGTTTCCAGAGACCTGACTGGCTGAGAAGACAACTCCACTGAGTGCAGTTTAATGCACAAAATAATTTGTAGCTGCCGTGGAGGGCAAAGCAAGCCTTGTTTACCACCGCTTATCAGCAGCTATGACTTCTATCAAATTCAGCACTTCAAGAGCCAGTCTTGAAAATGAACTCTTTGGCACACCTGTCTTGGATAAAGCCCTCCCTGGCTATAAATAGACACAGTCCCAATGGAATGGATGAGTTTAGACTCTTCTTGATTCACAGAGAGAGAGGAGCTGGTCCAGCATGTTTGACCAAGCAGCTGGGGCCATCCCTGGCTGAACAAACCTGCTCCAAAGCAAACGTATTCCAGCATTCCCCATTCCACCTACTTTCTCCCTTCCTCAGTCACTGCCATGTCCTCCTTGCTTTCCCTTTCTTTCCCACGTAGGAAAGAGTAATCACATATTTCATCACTCTTCATCCAGATCTGTGACTCTCAGCAAAAGAGAACTTTTTCCTCCACTGTGTTTTTAATTATTTTGACCTACACAGTATAGACAGAGGTCTAAATGACATAATCTAACACTTTAGATAATTTGGGTTCTTTAAGAAGCCTTAATGTGTTCTTATTTATTTTTAAACAGTTAGTTCTAACAATAGCCATACTTAAAAAAAAGATTTTATTGGAGGGAACGGGAACTGAAACACATCATGCTGCCAATCTGAAGGGCAAACATAAACATTCTGAGTAACTCTAATTTAAGGTTGTCACTTGCTTTTTTTCTTCCTCTTTCCCTTCAAACAAAATGTTACCCTTTGAAAACTTGTTAGAGAGATCAAGATGACATCTTCCCATGACACAAACAAATCCAGAACCACATCTCCAGGCCGGAGATCAATGGGAAAGCAAAGGCAGAGCTGCTCAAAGCAGTCCAGCTGGCCTGGCATTCATCAGCAGGATGGGCCAAACAGGCTGGAGCATCTTCAGAAAATTGTCCCAGCCCCAAGGGACACCTCTGGGCACTGCCCTGCCCTCAGTGTGATGTGGAGATTCATTGTGGGGAGAAATCAGCCTGTGCTGTCTTCCCAAGGGCATCAGGACCCACCTCCTGCGGAAACGGAGATGAGAGGACAAAATAACTCAGATTCAAAATGAATATTTGCCTGGTAAAGGAACTGGATTGCTCTGCTCCCTGCAGGGCTCTCCAGCCCCTAGATGGGGGAAGGAATCCTTCCGTCCCTCTCCACACAAACAAGTCATTAATGCCTCTGCTTTTCCTGCTTTGACTTGATTTTTTTTTATAAACTGCATTCGGTCTCACAGGTACAAATCTGTAGCTGCCAATTAAAGGATTACAGAATTTATTACTCAGGAAAAGTTGTTGCAGTGCCTTGGTGCCTGTAGCAAAAAGCTGTGGCCTGCCTGCCCCCTGCCCCAGTTCATCAAACCCTTCCTGTTTTGTTGATTCTTTACTCCATCTCAGGCAAACCTTAGAGCTTCACTTCTGACTTTACTTCACATCTTCTGTTTTCCACGTGAGATTTCTCACAACTCTGCTCACCCAGACAAGACACTGATTTTGCTGGCAAATAGAAAGAAGTAGAATTTTCCATATGAAAAATACTTTCATATGAAAAATGAATTTTTCATATTCACAGATACTTGAAGCTTTCATTCCGTTTTTTTGGTTGGAACACAGGATCTGTGTCCAGGACCACACTGACTGCCTTAATCCCATGGGGGGTCACAGACATGATCAGGATGCGACTTTCTCTTTCTCCAGGTGCATTTTTTTCGTGGTTGGAGCTCTGTCTCAGAGCAGGATGAGCCATGTTCTGCTGGAGGAAATCTGACTGTGAACATGAGGATCTGCTGCCAACATCTTGTGAGTCTCAGAACCTCTTTGTGCAATGCAGAACTGGACAAATACAACTTTAGTGCCCCAAAGTTTGCAAAATATTCCAGTATTTCACTCTCAGCTCCAAAGGCCCATTTTCCCTCTATCTTTTTCCAGCTGTAAAATTATTTGGTTTGTTGTTTCCTCTTGAAAGACACAGAAAGTCCCTGGATAAAGGGTAGGGAAAGGAACTTTCCAAAGTAGCAATTGATCCATTCCTTATAAAAATAGGGCACACCTTAACATTTCTAAGTGTCCCATGGAGGAGCGTGGTGATTTTACCTCCCAGAATTTTGGAAAACAACCTTTTGGGACCAAATCTATGTGGGAAGAGCTGCTGTTTGCAGCCAGGCAGGAGCACTCCAGCAGAGAAAAGGCTGGAAACAAAGCGGGAATTATCCAAATTTGGATAACATCCAAATAATTAAAACTTAATTATTATCCAAATAATCTGGATAATATCCAAATATCCAAATTTGGATATCCGCGGAACAAGAGGGATTATTGCAGCTCTTACAACAACAGGTGATGGTTCCAGAGCTCGTAAGCATCACCACTCGTTATTTCCTCACTAATGGCATTTTGGGGCTCACAGAGCTGCAGAAGCAGAACACTCCCAAACCCCTTGAAATGCCAGTGGCAACATTTGAATATGTTGTTCTCCTGACAGCACACTCGAGGAGTGTTTAAAGCTGCCTGGCTGTCTGACTGCTGCCCATAAATCACTCGCCTTGCCCCAGTGGTCCATTTTTCTTCTCTTTTTGTGTCTATTTGCTGTTTGACACAGGAGCCTGTGCTGGAAGTGCTCATTTCATGCCAGACACTGTAATACCCCCGCAGCCTGCCGTGATTGTCAGGTTGATTTCATTAGCACGATAAGATGCATAGGCTCCTTTTTATCTCTCGTATTCTCCTTCTCTCTCTCCCTTTCTCTGTAATTTGGGTCTTTAAAGTCCCTGCTGTCTCCTGATCTACAGATAATTGTTTACTGTAATACTAGCCAGGAAAAGAGCTGATAAACTCCAGATGTAGAGAGGTCTTCGAATTCACTTTCCTTGCTCCATGCCCATGGCTATGGACCTCAGATAATATTTTGCTGCTGTCTGGGGTCCTTTAAACCTGCTAATAAAAAGAGGTTATTTAAGATGGACAATGATTGTATCATGTAAGATCTCATTAAGGTTTCTTTTCTGTTTGGGGGGTTGTTTTGTTGGGTTTTTTGTTGTTTTTTTACAAGCTTCTTATTAGCCCCGGTTCTTGTTGCCTGCCTGTATCTGCCCTGCACTGTACTCTTTGAAGTCTTATCGTGCTTTTTAGTGACAGGAGCCAGGATGCTGCATGTTAACCCCCATAGAGCAAAGAGATGAGACTTCTTCTCCCTTTAAAAAAAAAAAAAAGAAAAAGAAAAAAGAAAAGAAAAAGAAAAACACAACCACTGATTTCTGCTGTGCAGCAGCTTGTGGTCCATTTTGGTTCTTTGAGCAGCAAAATTTAGATTTCAATGGTCAGGGGTTCACAAGGAGCCAAACTACTGCCTCCAGCTTCAACAGCTCATGAAACAATCCCTTTCAGAGGTTTGAGAGCAGCTCTCCAGCTGATTTTTAAATTACTGCTCCTGAGTTTTTACGTGGCTCTGAACTTCTCCCTTCTCCCCAGCGATGGAAGGCAAGGAGCTGTCAAAGAGGCTCCTATTTCCAGCCTCACTGTAAGGCCCAAAAATATCCCCAAAGGCCCTGCCTACATTTCCCTGTGAACCCAGTTTACAGCCAGTTCATGAAAAGGTTGCCTATAAATATTTGCTGTGCCCACACAGAGCGGGGTGGTTGTGACATCCCAGCCTGGCACACGGAGATCTTCCCCTGAACTGGTTTGGCACATTAATTTCTGCTGTGAATTCGAGACCACCTGGCCCCACCAGTGGAACCAGTTTGGCTGGCTGCTCCGTGCTGGGCGTGGCAAGACATCCCTGGGTGCTGGGGCAGCCCAGGGTGGAAGTTTTGGAGGTTTGGGTTCAAGAGCTGTGGGGTGTCTTTCCTAAGGTGTGAGCCCTAGGAAATATCCCTGTGGACACAGCTCTGTGCAGCCCACACACCCTACAGATACCTGGTGGTCTCTCCCTGGACATGCTGCCACAAAAGGGTGGGAAAATCTGTGCTTGTGGCACAGGAGAGGATCATATCCTCAAGAGACTTTTAAAAAAAAAAAAACAAAACAAAAACCCAAATGTAAAAACCCAACACGATCAGACTCGGCCTTTAGTCAGAACCTGCCTGAGATTTCTGTCTTTATTTTGAAAATGTCAAAACTGGATTTGGAGCTGCCCATTCCCAATTCTTGGGAGCAGGCTGGAAACCTGAAGTTGGATATAAATTTTATGAAGGTCTCTTATTATAATTTATTTGCAGGTTTACACCCATCAAATAGAATTCTTTGTGTCTGACCCCCCTGTAGCCCGGGTTTTGGAATATCCAATATCCAAGGCCAGAGAAGGAGGCTGAGCATCCTCCAGAGGATGCCCCTTGCTCCTGTGCCCTAGAGGGAGGGAGATCAGCATCCAGCCGCCCTCCCCTGCCACGGCAGAGCCAAGGAAAGGGGATTTTTCAGGAACAGGGAGGGAGAATTCATCTGCAGATCTAATTTGGGAGGTACTGACTCTGTTTCTCCCTGCTCTTCATGTTTTGGATTCCCCCAAACTCCTCCTTGTTGCAGGCAGCATTATCAGACTCCACATCCCCATTACATTCCCGGAATTCTTAGACAAATATTTTGTTTTCACTTGGTCACAAAGGTGAGCAGACTTCATTTATCTGAATGAAACTTTTACTAGCTCTGGGAAAACACCTTTTCCTCTCTTTTTTGGGGGGCTGTTTAATTTATTTTCAGTCTTTCTCAAGGCAAGGAAGTCCTGCTGGTGCGGTGGTCCTACCTGAACACTTCCAAGAAGAAAGACCTCTCCTCAAAAAACCAGACTTTGCTGCCACCAAGGACGTCAGCAGAGATTTTCAGGACCCACCTTCCCTATCCCAGTATCACTGAACCCCCTGGATTAGCCATCAAATTAAAAAGAAATGGATTGGTGTAACTCTTCCCTCATAACAATGCTGTTTCATTGCCTTGTAATCCACTTTTAATTGGGATTTGCTTCCTGGCAACTGTGTGTAAACAAGGAGATGGTCAAAGGCAGCAGGGGGAGGGCAGGGAATCAGGAGCGAGTCCCCCCTTCAGCCCAGCTTCCCCTCTATAAAATTCCACAGTCTGGGTTGCTTCCACCGTCATTTTGGAAAACACCTTTCCTTTCCCTCCTCTTCCCCAGATTTACAAAGGGTCTGCTCTCCTCCCCTCTCCGTGTAAACATCACTTATCTTGTTCTATAGGCAGCATAACTAGCAAGAGCAAGTACTCACAAAGTGCAAATTAGCCGGTGACAATAAATTGTCAGATTGCCTCTGAGGCAGAAACAAATGAATAGCTCCGTTTATTAATCACATGGCACCTTCACCTTTGATGTCTTGATGTTCCAGTTTTGGTGCTCCATTAAGCAACCCTGAGTGACTGCTGCAGCAGCTTCCACTAAACCAGAAATTTTGTTGGCAGCACATTTCAGGACTTCAAAGGCGGTAAATTACCTCGAGATTGTTTCATTAAAGAGCCCTTCCCAGTGTGAACAGCAATAACAGGAGAATCGAGATCAAAGAGCATCCATCTTTCTAGATTTGTTACATAGAAAATTACATGCTGAGGGTGTCTTTTTCACAAATCATGTCGCCTCCCATTTCAGCAAGAATGGTTCTAATTAGAGCAGAAGCCTCCCTGGCTGTGCAGAGAGTTATGATTGTCATTAATACACCACTGCAAAGTTTTTCCTCTCTGCACTCCCCAGACCCCATCCCCTGTTTGTGAGGTGCCTCTGGAACCTAATTAGAAACAATTATGCTGATTAACTGATTGCAGGCAGTTCTCTACACATTCTTGGGAAGAGCTTTTCCTGGGATGTCTATTTGTTTATTTGAAATATTCTTTCATTTCCCTTCCCCTCCACCCCCACGGGCTGCCTGGCTTCACACAGCTCTGGGCTTTGCTTTCTTCTGTGCAACCACCAGGGATGCAATCCAGAGCTGCTGGAGCTGGGACATCTCCTGTTTGGTGGGATGGACCAGGCACAAGCCAAAAGGACCAGGATCTATAACCCTGGTGCCTGGTTTGGTTTCATTCCCAGACACTCAAACTCTACTTCAGCCTCCGAGTCATGGGAAGCTTCTGTAACAGTAAAACCCCAGCAGTTCCAGTTGAAAAGGATAAAAACCTTGAGAGACTTGGTAGCTTCTCAGAACCAGTTTGGAGAAGCACAAAGGATGGAGGAGCCAAAGGCACCAATTCCATGCTGGAAGTGTCTCTTCCCATCTCCCTGGCTGGGCACAGTGTGGAGGGCAGGCATCACTCCACAATCAGGGCAGTCCTTGTGCGTCCTGAATCATCACCTCGCCAGAAATCCCTTCATCAGCAGGCTGAGGAACTTGTCCTCCCAACTCCCTTTCCTTTTGTGTGTCTTTTCCAACACCGAGGTACAGGTGGTGTCTCACATGATTCCACAGAAATAACACCAGTACGTGGAAAATCCAGCCCCTCGTTATGGCAACTCAATCTGCTTCAGAAAAAAAGCAGGAGAAACTCAGGTGTAGAGGCTGTCACAGAGAAATCTCTCACAAAAATATTCTGCAGAAATATTCATCCTCCCCAGACACTTGGAGGCTGCTGCCTGCACCCAGACACAGCATTTTACATCTGCCCACTCTCTGATTTGATTCCCAGATTTCCTTATTCAATCTGATGTTCTTGCTACCTAAGAGACACCCATCACAACACAGGGCTGGGAAAAAAAAACCAAAAACCTACAAACTGTCCAAGTGGAGTTCTTCTGGAAAAAGTTTCTCTTTTAATGGTGTTGCACTCCTGTAGTGCCTGGTTTTTATGGTGCCCTATGAGGAATGGAGATATCAGGTTGCTCAGATTATTTCATGAAATGTTTCCCTCTCTCACTAATCTCTTCTTTCAGTAAAACAACTAAGAAACTTAGGAAATTCATATTAGTTCTGCAAAAAACCCAAGGGAATCCATTTTCCTACAGATTAAGAGTTTCTAGAAAGTGAAAGATGGTTTCAAAATGCAAAGTTTGAGAGATGCAGTCATTTCACTTCACTCCTTTGTTTTATGAGACCTTATTGTCAAACAACACAGGGGAAGCAAAACACGAGGAGCAGAGAGCCGTGGGAAAAAGAGCAATGAAGATTCTGGTGTGAAATCCAGTGAAATCTCTGTCCCCAGCCCTGCTGCCCTCTGAACCCAATCTGCTGGATCCTGTTCCTCTGAGGAAGGATTGAGAAGGATAAGCAGCATGCAGTGATTTGTTGGGCTCTGGTGAAGGCACACCACGCCTAATTTCATTGTGAAAGGAACCTACCCAGCCATTGATCAAAATATCTTTGTCAGTGCTGGCACTGAGCCAGAACTATCCTGGTATTTCCAGAAGGATTCATGTTGCTTTCTGTGATATGAGGTCAGAATAAATTAAGCAGGGCCTCTGACAGCTGATTTTCAATGATAATCTTTATGTTAGGATTGACCTGTTTATTCAACCCAGTCAATCTCTCATCAAAATGACAGCTCGAGAGCACCATAGATCATTATCCCCAAGGATGCATAAAGATCCTGTCACTTGAGACAATAAAAGCTGATTAGTACAAAATTAGAACACAAGAGTGATGGAGAAGAAAGCCAAAAAAGATCAGAGTCTCTACCTCTGCCACACTCAGAATGTGTTGAAACCCAAACTGCAGATGTTTTGTGCTGTAAAAGGCTTTTTTATTGCTCTGTGGATTTGGGATTTTGGATTGTCCTGGCAATGGGATGGGGTTTTGTCCCTTTTAGGGCTCTGGCTGTGCTCTCACGCCTGGGTGGATGGGCAGTGGCTGCACCTGAACATTGTAGAACTGCACCCTCATAAAGCATTTCTATATAAAAGCATCACAAAGGGCTCAGAGCTGGTTCCTGGGAGATGGGGCTGTGGGACAAGGCAGAGCACAAGCTCTGTGTGCAGGGTTAGAACAGCTGGCAACAGCTGTCCTGTGGTTGGGGAAGTATTTCAGCCCAGCTGTTGGTAGTAAAGTCTGAAGGGTGCTTGTCTGAACAGCTCCTGTAGAGATTGATTTTTGTTTATCACTCCTCTGAGTACAAATTTACACATGAAACTCAAAGGAAAAAGGGTAGTCTTTCTAATTGTGGTTGAATAGACATACTGCTAATAAGTGCACAATATAACTGTAAACAGATCACAAATCTGGAAACATACTCATTTATGTTACCTTTGTTCTCCTTCCAGGAAATACAAGGATTTGATAAGTTGACATTGATTTAATAGTCTGAAAACTGGAATCAATCTTTCTTTTCAGCCTTTTATTTTCCCTCCTGTTGCAAATTACAAACACATTTCTGCTTCCTGAAAGCTGTGCATGTATTTCTCGAAGACCTCTCCCCCTCCTGCCCCCTCTCCTGCCTAAGCAAGAAATATCTGGTTAATTGAGGCTGGGATTCAATGTTTAGTGAAGGAAAGGAAAACAGTGCACTTAAGGAAATTCAGCTTCAATCTGAGTTCATTCTGCAGTGGCTGATTACTGGTGTGACGATGGTGATGGTGATGATGATGGTGATGAGGAGATGTTGTTTGAGAGCTGAGAGACAAGGATTGGTTTTGATAACCTGAAATTAACAGCTGGATTTATAGCTTGTAAATATTGCTCGTGGTGGATTCTTTCACTGCTGGTATAATCCCCTCTTCCTGTGCAGACCCCGTTTATGAATCCCAAGCCAGTGACACTATTCCCCAGGATGTAAGAGCCTCTCCTGGAGGCCACACTGCCTTTACTGAGGAGTCAATAAAGTGGCATTCCCAGACTTTTTATGGCACTTCAGTTGTGCGTGAGAGTTAAATTTGCACACCCTGACCCACTGCTCCCTTATAAAACTGCAAGCTCCTCCTCTGCACAGGTTTTCTCCTGCAGTGTTTCTCCTTCATTTCCCCCTCTGTGGCAAGGAAAGAGCTCTAATTTGGGGTTGTGATGTGGTACAGACACTCAGTGCCAGCCTGGTGCCATGTGCCTGGAGTGCAGTGGTGGGATCACTCTTTTTTGGGGTGCCCTCCATCAGCTCTGGGTCAGAGTGCAAAGAGACATCCCTGACCCTCTGGTGGCTTGGAAAAGTCAAGGATCCCTCAGGCGTCTTCATCCCAGCCTTGTGGGAATGGCTCTGCTGGGCTGCAGGCAGAAAAGGGCATGGAGAGATCAGGAGAACTCCTCACACACAGCTCCACCTTTGGAGCTCCTTTTCCCAGCAACTGTCCTGGAGCACAAAGAGTTGTCAGAGAAGGGAGAAACATCCTCTCTTCATGGAATAATTCAGGGCAGGGGGACTGGATCTAGGCAATCTCCAAGGTCCCTTCCAACCCAGGCTGTTCTATGATTGGATTATTTCATGTGTCCCTGATAATGCAGATTCATATTTCAATCTGTTGAAGAATATATTTAAATTCTGCTTTAGATTTGGTGGCCACACTGAAGTAAGAGTGCTAAACCAGACAGTGATGGAACTGTCCTGGGGCTGGGCTCCCGAAATGATGGGGGGAAAATCCATGGCAGTGACTTCTGCAAACCTTTAGGCCAACATTTACACCTTTGTTCAGTAAAGTGCAAGTATGATTTGATTAAATAGCTCCACAGATTTTGGACCATCGTGGGTCTCAAAGGCCTGATTCTGTTTTCAACATGGTCAAAGCAGATTAGTGGAAGCTCTTCCTGGATAGGCAGTAAGGAATTAAATCTTACGTGTTCCCTCTGTCCTCAAAGAGTTTGTCCTGCTTTCTAAAAATGCAATGTGTTATTAATATTTTGCCTCATTATCTGTGGCTGTTCATATACAAATTGACTTGGCACAGTCCTTTCCAGGACACGATGTGACAGAAAGGTTTTTTTTTTTTTATAGGACGGAGGAGCCCACAAGTCGGTTACACTCGGTGGACCTGCAAATTAGCATGATAATAAATTTATCATCTGTGGAAGTAAATAGAAATAAAGCCCACAGAGACATCCCTGTGCGGTGAGACAGGTTTGCCAAAACAAAGCTGGTCACATTCTTGGAGAATCTGAATATTAGAAGATGTCTAGGACCCAGCGAGGGGAATTTCCAGACAAGATAAATACAGACAGAAATATGAGAGTGAAGAATAGGGCTACTGTAGGAATTTTTGCCCTCAAAACTGGAGCGAGTTGTGGGAGGCACGCCCAGTTGGGATTCTGGTTTTCACAGGCTCTTTGCTTGTCAAACTTAATATCAAGTAAAATAACCTAATTTGACTTGGCAAAAGCACAGAGTGTAGAGCCTTGATAGCTGTGACAGAGGCTTTTGAAGCTTCTTATAAACAGAGTTTCCCTTGCTTTGGAAGAGATGCTTGAATAATAAACAACTTTCCCAATCCTGACTCCGACTACTGAAAAGCACAAATTTTAAGGAGATCTTTGGTTAAGGAAACCCCTCTGCACAGCCCATCTGCCAAAAAGGGACTCAGCAGAGTGCTCAGAGCTAGGCCTGGGTTAGGGTGTGTCTCATTTTTGGGCTTTCTGGCCCTGTTTTTTTCCTAACCATGACCTCATGGAAGCATGCTATAAGAAGAAATATTTGTTTTTGCTCTCCTGGATTTTGTTCTTAATCTCTCTTGTGGGTTGGTGTGAAATCTGAGTGTGAGAAGAAAAGCAATTTACCCATTTATTAATGTTATTGTTATTACTGTTATTATTACTACTACTACTACTACTACTACTACTACTACTGCTACTATTACTACTACTACTACTACAAGGAAACATGCAGAAATAGGTTGCAGAAAGGATAACAAGTCCAGTTTGGATGAAAACTTAGATTCAAGGCAGTAAGTATGAATGTGTTTGAGATGCAGGATCCTTGGAAATGGAGCAGATTTAGCCATTAGTAATAAAACCCCATTAACTGGAGAGTGGTGATGGGGAAAAATCCCCACAGGAGGAGGGTTCTGTCTTCTTCCATGTTGTCCCAGTTTTTCCCCTGGGTCAGATTCAGCACTGAATACAGAGGTACTGTTCTCACTGGAATTCATTTTCCACTGAAAATTACTTTTGAATTTTCATTTATTGGCGATCAGAGCAAAACAGGAGTGGCACTAAAATAATGATGCAAACAAATGGTTCAAGAAAATCCTCCCCTCAAAAGTTGCTATTTTCCCCTCATGTCTTATGAAAAGTGACACATCTCCACCTCTCCCAGTGAGGAATAAATCATCCCCTTTTCCTTTCTTTCCAAAATGTGCTATCCCCTGCCTTTACTCTCCCAGTCTCTGGGTTTATTTTTCTCTTTAGCTGCCAGTCTGTAAACGGAATTTTGCTCAAAATGAGCGGGAGCGCCGCGTCCCCTTTTGAACCCCAACTTTCATCTCCTTGGTTTGCACGTTTTAATTCGCTCAATTCCTGCAGCTTTTCTCTTATTGATAATTGATAGACTGTTCCTTCCTCCCCAATTTCCTTTATTAGCTCCACCAGGAAGTTTATTGGTGTACCTTGTGTGTAACTCAAGCCACGCTTGTTTCCAGCCCTATGTAAATTAATCCTGGCCAGAAGTCTGAAGGCAAAGATCAGGGAGCCCTAAAGCAGGGCAGAGATCTGGTTACACACCAGAGGCCTCCTCTCCAGATGAAATGACAGGAATTTGGGGCTGCAGCACTTCCTTTGGTTCCTAATGAACTGGGGAGGCTCCTGCAATGATCCACACACAAATAGCTCCTCGCACACGAGTCAGGTCTGCAGCTGCCAGTTTATTCTTAATTTTATTCTTAATTTTATTCTTAACTTTATTCTTAATTTTATTCTTAATTTTATTCTTATTTTTATTATTTTCAGCATCCCCTGGTTGCCCTGCAAGCCTAAAAGTCCAGCCATGAGAAGCTGGAATTATAAACTGCCCATGGATGCTGCTGCTGGTATCAGAAGTGTCTTTTTGCCAGAGTGGAAACAAAAATTGTGATGGCCTGAACCTGGTGGACAGCTTCAGCTGATTTACTTTTATGAACAGAACTCAAGAGGATTCCTGGGCTGGCACAGCTGGATTTGAGAGGTTTTCCTTGATCACCAAATCCAAACATTTTCTCTTGACGTTCCTGCTTTGCTGGAGCCAAGCTGCTGATAAATGTGTGTGGCTATGCACAGATAACAAATAACCATAAGATTTTGTGATCGTTTATCCATTAACCCCAGTCCTCTACTGGTACCCACATGAATGGAAGTATTTATTGAGGAATAGTACAGGGAATTTAAAGGCAGGCTGTGAGGAGCAGCCTGTGAGAGGTTCCCCTCTCCAAATGTGGGGGTGTGTAAGTCTGTCAGGTGTGACAATTAAATGCTAACGTGGTGTAACACCATCATATGGGCACGGAGTGTTTCATTCCAGTGGCAATCCTAATTATAACACTACTTAGGACAGGAAATTGCCTGTTGGATTGCTCTGCCTGAAAAACCTTAACAGAAAACTCTGCCTGGATTTGCTTATACAGTGAATTATAATGCACTGACCCCAAAGAGCAAACCCTGAGCTCCCCTTCTTTCCTTCAAACCTCCAAACCCCCTCCAAACCTGCACATGGCAGAGGGAAATTGTGATTTATTGGCAGCATGAGGGTGAGGCAAGAGAGGTTACAAAAGGCATATGATAAAATGATGGCTCAATCAAGTGGCTAGAACATGCTCAAAAGCTGGAAGGGCTGTGCTCCAGAAGGCAGGAAAAGATATTTCCTGGGAATAACCATGTCTGGGAGCTGGGAGGGAGCTGCACTCCCTGGGTTTGCCAGCTTGGTTTTAAATTGGGAGCTCCCCATCCTCTCTGGATTCTCAGGCAGCTTCCAGAAGAGAAACAACCCATATGTTTATGAATTAAAATGCTTTCAATTCCATCTCTCCCAAGAGGGAGATAAATATAATTTTAATGTTCTTCTGTGCTAAAGAAAAAAAAATCAGGGCCTTTTTTTTTTTTTTTTTTTTTTGTTCCCTGAGAACGGAATGAAGAAGACTTGTTCTCTTTTAATCTCTAATTTGACACATTATTTATCCTTCAAATCATGCATTTTTCTAGTTAGGGAAATATCTGGATGCCTCCAGCTTGGACCTGGGGCAATGGGATGCACTTTTCTGGTCTCTTTCTTAATTCCTTCCCCTTCATGACTCTTGATAACAGACCAGAGAAAATCTTGATAACCACCAAAACCTCAGCTGCATAATAACAAATTGAGGCACCAGCTCAGGAAAAATCCTAAACCACGTGCTAAACCTGTTGCTTAATCATGGCCAAAAGAGCAGACAAAGCACACAAATTTTGTCTAAACTACAGACCCAAAGCATCCCACCCAAAAAGAACCAAGGGGGTTTTACCCTGGGGTAAACTCTGCTTGCTGAATAGGGCTGGGAGTCCATACCCTTGTTCTGTGGCACCACTCTCAGGGTTTCATTGTCTTTTCCCCCCACTCTGGTTATTAAACCTTCTAGCAGCCATTTACAGGCATTTGATTGTAATTTAAACTCTCCAATCTACTCAAACACTTTGTTGTAGGGAGAAAAGCTACTGGCACTGGTCTAGGACATGAAACCTCGAGCTTTGCTTTCATTTTACAGCTCTGCTGGCTTCTTTCTGTTCATCTGATTGTGCCAAAGGTTAACATTGCCCAGTAATAAACCATATCCATTTAATTGGGCAGATTAGCCCTGGGGAAAACTCTCACTTGTGGTGCCACAGGATCATCCTCCAGTGTGGCCACGCCAGGTTTTGTCCTTTCCAGAGGTGACAGGAGCTGAGGAATCTGGGGCAGTATGAAATACTGCAACACACAAACTTCAGCTTGCCCAAAATCAGTTCAAAGATCGAGTATTAAAGAATGTCATCAACAGGTGCAGAAGTCTTAAAAGAAATACAGCGTTTTCTTTGCTTTCAGCATTGTCAGAGCATTATCTTGTTTAGACCACTTTGATTTTCACTCCTAGCTCAGAATCTCCAGGACAGATCATCCTGTTGGAGCTACGAGCAGAACAGAGGTACTAAAAAGGGATGGTAGAGTGATTTTCCTGTTGTTTCTTAGGGCTGTTTTATGCCTTTGTGACGTGTTTGCATGACTGTGAAAGAGATGGAAGTTTAAGGACATGGTTACACAGGAATGACTGTGTGTAAATCCCATTTCTAGTGGGAACAGATGAAATGAAACACCCTTGCCAGGGATAGAGCAGTCTGGATATGCACATTCTGACTTATGCCTAATTACATTTTTTATGTACACAACTGTTTCTCTTTAATCATCTCTGTCTCCTCCTTGCCTCTGCTCCCAGTTGTCACAATTCTGTTTCTTTAGCCTGCATCAGCCCTGCTAAATATGTGCCACGGCTTTGTTTATGGATATATTTTACTAATTCTTATTTATTAAAATAATTGCCATAATTAATCCTAATTGTCCATTGTTAATCACTCAGTAATACGCTTCCATTTGCTTGTACATATATTTTGGTATTAGTCATTAGAAAAGCAAGACATAAAGCAAATGGTATAATTACTCACAGAGCACTGGAAGCTCAACCAATAAAAATCAAAGGGGAGAAAATAAAATGCTTTCAACATTCCTATATAGTAACTGGGACATCCTGTGTCACAAATGACTTTATGAGCTGTCTGGAGGTGGGATTCCCTCCTAGAGCCTCAGGAGGCTGAGAAATGAAATGAGAAACCCTCTTAGAGCTGGCATGACGTGTCCAAATTTACCTCTTGTTTGTCAGCAAGAACAGGACAGAAGGTAAAATATCCCACTGTGCTGTGACAGACTCCCCAGGGGAGCCTTGGAGGGAGTGAAACTGGAATAAAAATGTCAATAAACCTCAGAGCTTTGTATGTTCTATTTTTTTGATTTTCCTCTAGGGTGGGAAAAGTAAAACCCCAACCAGCTCCTATTCTCAGGCAAAAGCTCGGAAGGGTTTTCAGGTGGGTGGTGACCCAAAATCACAACACAGCTCGTTCTGTTTGCACTGACAGAGAGCCAGAGATGGGACAGGAGCATAGGGGAGAGGGAGGAGGGGTCCTTGGGAACAGGGATGCCATGGCCCTGGTGGGGTTTGTGTCTCCTGCAAGCCTGGAGCCTTTCCCTGAAGGAAATAGCAAAGCAGAACCAGCAGCACGTGGAGGCTCTGCACAGCCACAGAGAGAAACTCTGGAGAAATGTGGCTGCAGGGCAGTCCTGGGCTGGCACAGAGCTGTGCCAGCACAAACAGACACTCCTGGGGCAGGACTGGCAGGACATGGTGATGCATCCTCTGTGCCAGGGCCTGGCTCCTCTGGGAGAGTTCTTGGAGCTCAAAAGTGGCTTTTACATCCTACAGATCTGGTTGCTGCTCCATTAAATGATGCCTGAAGTTTTAGCTTTTATATTTCCCAGACTCTGCGCTGCATTAGGATATAACTCTGAACTCCACACCAAGTGTTCCAAGTTCTGCTCACAGCTCAGTCACACAAAACAATCCTTTTCCAGCCCACAACCAAGGACAGCGCTGCAGCTTCAGCCCCAGAAAGTGCAAAGAGCAGAGAATTGAGGAGAGAATCTGGGAGGGTGGGACTGCAGAGCCTGGAGCTGGGATGGGACAATGAACCCCAAGGTGGAAATGCACCAAAACTTATAAAAGTGTCAAAACTTGTGACCCATTGTCCATCCTGGGTGTAGCCTTGACCAGGTTCTTGCACTGCCTAAGGTGAATCCTTTGAATGCTTTTAATAAATCCCTGCTTTATTCCTTTAACTCTGTCCATCCTCTTTAGGCATCAAAATAACTCTGAAGCAGAGGCTAAAACAAAGAATAAACTACCCAAGTGCTTGTTCTACTTCCCTGGCCCAAAGTGACAGAGGAACGTGGCTTTCAGTGAACTTTGCTCTGCTCTCAGCTGAGAGCCTGATCTATGTTTATCTGGAACATTCTGATCCCTCTATTGCTTTGGGATATTATAATTGTCCTTAGTTAAATGAGATTCACAAATGATTTATTCAACAGTTGCAGTTCCCACAGTTCCAGAGCTTGTTGACTTCATATTCTCCAGGTAAATTATTTGTGGCTTAAGATGCTGGCAAAGTCCCAGCAGTTTTAGGGAAGTTATGTTTTGTCCTGAATAAGTGGATTTTCCTCTCTGGCTGGCAAGGTTTAAATATCCATTGATGCAGGGGCAATCTCTTCTCTGTAGGGAAGTGAACCATTTCTCAACTCCAAACACGGACCTTCTGTGGTCAGGGAAGTCCCTGTGCAAGGTATAGGAGCATTCTCTACACACATCTCTATTTTTGTCTTTGAGTCCATCAAGGCTTCCAACAAAGGATGTTTAGTGACAATTTTTAGTGGCTCCTGTGATCTGATCTGCTGCAAGAATTGAACAAATCCTTATCTGGCACATCTGTGGAGTCACAGCTCAGAGGATTTCAGTGTTGTGTCTTCTCCTTCCCTTTTGGCCGTGGTTTTCCATGTCCTGAGAGGCTCAGAGAAGGCACCAGAGGGTCACAGCAGGTTTGGACAGCCACCACAGGTCGCTGAAATCCTGATGTCCCCCTGTTTGGTCGCTGAGGTCCTGTGGCACAGAAGTCCCTGCATGTGAAGGGCTGATCCAGCGACAGGGACCTGCTGTTGGGAATGTGCCCCCTGAGGCCACCTTTCCCTGGAATCTCCCCCTGGATCCACCAACCCCCCCTCCCAGCTGTCCAGTGGTGGGGCTGGAGCTGCAGAAGGCAGCCCAGGGCTGGGCAGACCCCCAGGATGGAGGGGACCCCCTTTGTCACACGTCCCCAACTCCAAAGTAACTGCTCCCATTCCAGGACGTGATTCTAAACTTCCATATTCATATTTCTTATGGATCCTGTGGGATGGAGACCACATCTCTGCACTCTGATTTTAAACCTACAGCCCAGCTACTGCTAAATGTGTCAGACGAAGGAAAAGACAGGAAAGGGGAAATTTTAAAGGAGTGAATTAATGGTTAAATTAATGCTGCAGCTCCTCCACTAAATCCTCACAAGCTCAGCAGGTTTTTCTTGTTTATCCACCCAGCCTGTCCTGGAAAGGCACCTCCCACCTCCTTCTTCTCTATTGCTGTTGCTATTAGGAGAGATTTTTGTAGTATACAAAAGCTCTGATTGTCCTCTCACTTATACTAATTTTGCAATTGTGTAAATCCATTGACCTAAGCAGAGTTATTTTTGATTGACACTAATACATGCTGGAGGAGAATCAAGTTTTAAATATCTTTGAAGGCAGGCATGCTTGGAAAAAATAGTTTTAAGCTCCATAATCATGATGATGTTGTTTTCTGCTGTGCTGTTTATTTGTTATTTGAATTATATTTGTGAAATGTTCATTCGGGTCGGATATTTGTATGTCTGAATTTAACTTAGTTTGCTTTTTTATTTATAATAAATGACCTCACTTCAAAATTATTTGAGAGATTTTTAAAGACCATGAAGCCAAAGTGAACACACATGAGTGGCTTGAGATCCTAAAACTTCGATTTCATCCAGGATTTCTCTGACCACGAAATTAAATGAGTAATTTCTATCTTGCCATGGGATGTGATAATTCTGTTACATGATGTAGTCAGACAAGAGCCCTGTCAGTGATTTGCAGCCAGATGGGCTCCCCAAAAATCTCTGGAATCCAGTTTCATATGGATCCTCTTCAGCCTTGTCTTTTTTATTCAGCTCAGCTAACAACCAAGACGAGTCATTAGAGTGCTAGAACTGCTCTTTCCTATTTATTTCTGTTTTCTTGTTGCCATCAGGGGATTTGGGGTTTTTACAGCAGCAGAAACCTCCCCTCTGAAACCTCCAGCTTTCACAGCTTTCAATGCCCCAGAGTGGCACTGGGCAAAGCCAAGCACTCAGGAGGTTTCATCCTGAGTTATTGAAGCAGCTTCCTGAAAATCCTTCAGTAATATCAGTTTTATGGGCAGACTTCTGGCCCCACGACTGGCCTGGTTTTGGACAGGGTGACAGCAGGAATTGCAGCACTTCTTTTTCCCTGTGCTGGGCATGACAAGGATGGATTTCGAAGCCTGTCCAAGGCTGGAGCCTTTTGCACCCTTCAGAAAGAATGTGCCAAAATCCTTACTGATGAGCCCATGGACACACACATTGTGCATTAGACAATGAATCCTGTGCCACATGAAAAACCCAAAAGAAGATTCCCAAGCTGTGCTGCTCCTGTGACCTGCCCTCCAAAAGAAGCAGCTCAGTTGATTTTTTTTGTCTGACCAGTGCCCGTTACTGCCAAACTACAAAGTCAGAGGAGATTTCTTCTCTTGAGAATAATGCATGTTCTCACCTTGAAAAAATAATGTGGCTTTAGCTGGTGTGAAACTATTAGCAGGGTTGACTTACTGCTCACTGTAGTTAGAGGAGATTATGTTAAATGTGGCATCATCCCCTGGAAAAACACACCAGGGAACATTTGGGGCTGTTCCAGCCCTGTGTTAGCCCAGCTGAACTTGCAGTTAGCCAATATTATACATCAGTCTAAAATAACTGTGCAAATTAGGTGCATAATTACATCCATAAATTGTTGGAAAATTTGGCTTTTAAATTGCATGTCATAAACAATAATAACCCACTGAGGTGATGGCTGTCAGTTCACCTCACCTAAACTGCATTTCTCCTTGTCCAGCAGAAGAATTGAGCGACAGTCCCTAAACTTAGCAGGGAACAAGCTTCAAATCAGCAAGAAAAGTGCTCACAAAAAAAATATCAGTGAGCTCTGGATGTCACTGCTGTGAGCATGGCAGGGCCCAAGTCATAAAATGACATTTTTGATAGCCTGAGTTCCATCAGCTGCTCTGAACGACCCATGATCAAATATCAGCTATTATTATTATTATTTATTATTATCACTATTTATTATTATTGTTATTATAATTCTTAAAATTTCCATAGTTAGAAATGTAATTTATTATTATAATTCCTTTCATTATTAACCCAAAACCTTCAGAATGGGAATCTGACAGAGTGAGTGATAATCTCACTGGCATCCTCCCTTCAGCTCAATGAAAAAATGTCAAAGAAATGAAAAGAAACAATGTAAAACTTAACTTTAACATCGGAATCCAGCTGCTAGTGGTCCAGGATAGACAGTAATTAATTTATTCATTCATATAAAAGCCACTTTGGAGGAAATTAGTCAGGGAGGGACAAGAAGAGATAGCTCTGATCACCCAGAGGAGTGATAGAGAATAAAAACAGCACTTAAAACACTCATCTCCAATTAGTGCAATATTGTCTATCTTTTAATAACGAGAACAACACACCAGGGAGGTGCAGGAGATCCTGATGACACTCGGTAAATGAGCTGCCTTGCAAAACACTGCTCGTCCTTTTGTGCCTCTAATGGCTCGACAGCATTTTGTCCAGAGGGCTGTGAAGTTTTCCTGGCCTGGCCCGTTAATCTTAAAGGCAAATGTTGCTTTTCAGGGAGAAAACTGCTGGGAGAGAATCTCCCTGCACTGCCACAGCCTGAGCCAAGGGCTGGCAGAGCCCTGCAGCACCGGAGTCACCCGCTACAATTAAAATTGAAATGAAAATTGACATGAAAATTCATGAATCTCAGCAGATTCTGAAAAGCCCAGCCTTGGTCAGGTGTGGCTCTCTGGGGGTTTTGCTGTTCAGGAGGTTGAGGACCCTCTGTGAGCATCACCTGATACAAAACTCACACTCAGGGTTTCTCTGTTCCACTTGCAGGACTGAGCAGTAACTTCCTCCATCATAGGTGACACTTCTAGAGAAGGGCTTTTTTAAAAAAAAATTAAAAAAGGAGACCCCATTTGCAGAGAATATTCCAGTTCTAGATAGGCTTTAGAGATTGAAACATGCACTGCTAGATCTGGGCTCTGAGTCCAAATCATGATTCATACGTATTCATGGGAAAGCCCATAATAGCATTGCCCTGGGTGTGTTCAGACTGATAGAAATTCTAATGTATTTTAAAATTAAACCTGACCTACAATCCTACTCCAATCTCAGATCTGTACAAAGGCATTAATTGGACTTATTCAACTAATTACTCGTTATTAAACCCGTGTAGAGACTGTAAAGACTTGGACAGGCAATTACTTTATAGAGACGAGAGCCTGAGTTTTGGCAATATTATCTGAACTGGGATAAAAGTTCTGAAACCTCTTCAGAAGCTGAGCCTGGGGCAGCCAAGCCCGTGGAGCCAAGAGATTATGCCAGTGTTCTCATGGGGTTCATTTTGTTATGCAGGATGAAATGAAGGCAGAATTTTGTGATGCTGGGTCAGGAGCTGTGTGTATCTTCTGTGTATGGAAAGATGAGGCTGCAGCAGCCCCTGCAAACCTCAGCTCCTCACTCAATAACCATAATAATAATAATAATGGGAAAAAAAATTTAAAAAATCACCCAGCATTTCCAGCTCAGGATCAAGACAGAAATGTTAACTCCTTATTTTAACACATATTGAAATGTTAATTCCTTATGGTAACACGTGCTCACCGTGAGCTGCTGACAGCACTCCCGGGTGTAAAATGAAGTTGGCGATTTTAGTTTGTGCTCAGATGAATCCTCTGTGTATCTTTGAGGGGCTGTGACTGCTCAGAGGGATGAGAATCAAACTTTTGGTCTGTTGTGGGACTTAGAGATGGTCTTTTTGTTGAAGACAGGAAGAAATCACGTTTTCTTTTCAAGTAAAATCATATATTAAAAGTTAAATTTTAGCAGCTTTAAGGAATGCCTAATGGTCTGCAGAAGGATTAAAAAGCTGAAGGACTTGGCTCTGCTAAAATCAACAGTGCCCTGACTGTGGTACAGCTGGTAAATGAGACATTTAACTGCACTGATACAATCCTGAAATGCCTCAAAGCCAAATTGTGGCAGATTTTCCATCATAACACAACAAAATCACTTCTTTTCCACCAAACCTCCTGGTTGCAGAGAGGCAGAATTTCTGAGAGGAGCCCATCTCAGCTGAAGGTTTCTTGGCTGCAGGGAGGAGCAGGAGCTGCACCTGCTGATCAACCCCAGCATTTCTGCGTCTCCATCCCTCCCTGCACGGTCAGAAAGTATTTTCTCATTTGGCAGCGAGGAAACTGAGTCACAGAGGTGCTCAGGGATTCTCCTGAGGGGGACAGGAAGTCTATGGAAGGGGTAGGAGCCCAATCCTGCCTTCCCCAGCTCATTAGCTTTGCTCTTCAGAGCAAATGACTTCTTACTAAGTGGACTCAAAATAATTTCTGCCTCTCCAAGCTGTACCTTTGCTATATGTGGGGATCCAGCTGCTTTGAACAGCTTCAGAGCTCTCTGGAAGGACTTTTAGAACCTTAAAATATAAAAATCAGAACATTTAAGTGGAAAAAAAAAGCCTTTTTTAATTTAGGTTTTTTTTTTTTTAATTATTTTGCAGCCTCTCTTTCCTTTTTTCCCCTTCTGCAGTTTAACAAGTTCCAAATGTTCTGGGGTGTCTATTTTTGTTGAGTTTTGGATTGAAAGCGTTGTTCTTGCACATTGCTACAGTAAAAATGTTTACACAGAAAACAGACTTGTCTGGAAAAGTAACAATTTGTTCACAGGATCATATAACATATTTTCCCAAATGGGCTCTGGGGAAGGAGAGCAACCAATCCATCATCTCCCTGCAGTGAATTTGCAATCTCTGATTTCTCTTTTCACCCATGAAATCTTCATCCTCTGCTCCCAGTGCCAGCTATAGCCCGCCCTGCTATTAAGAGCAACAGCAATAAAGGCAAAATAAACTCATTTTAGCGTGCAGGGCCTGTGGAGAGGAGTGCAGAACAAACAGCTCATTATGTTTGCGTGTCAGCTTCTTAAGGAAAATGCTGGCAGCACAGGGAAAGAAGGAGGAATCAAAATCCCATCAGAAAAATATTCCTCTCTCTGTATAATCCCTCTTTGCAACTCCTGAATTTAGGCTCCTTTATTAAAGGGAAGGAGCAGTGCCCGTGCAAAGCTGCCCGTGGTTTCCCTGTTTGTGCATCCAAGGTATGACACAATAAGGACAAATATCCGGAGGCAGGTTCAGAGACATTGAGTCTAGATCTTTAATTAATAGCTGGGCATCAATTACATAATACCTGAGCAAATAGACACGTGCATTTATTATCTGAAAACAAGAACTCTGCAATTATGGTCATCAAGAAAATGTCAGAAAACAAGAAGCAACAAATACCCATTGTGGAATTAATAAGAGCAGTAGTTCCCCTCCAGTGGTCACTGAGTAAGCAAACATTCTGGTTAAATAAACTGAAATGGAGCATATCTGGGCAACACACTCAGGTGCTGGGTCAAAGCAGAGGTTAAATAAAAATTTGTTTTAAAAAGACCCAAAAGAACACCCTGTGAGTCCCTACCCCACGCAGCGCTTGTTGTTAGAGCAGCGCCGGGCGCTTCCCCGCGTTCACTGCGTGGCTTTGAAGCGGAGCCGCGTGGAAAGCAGGAACCACTCGTGTTTCCCCAGGCTCTTAGCAACTCCCCTGCTCCCAATTCACCCCTGGCACCGAGGAGGGGTCGGTGCTGGGCAGCCAAACACAGCGGAGCCGTGCCCAGCCAGCGCTGTGGCGATGGGTGACCCTGGCACGAGGCGCTGCCTTTTCCGACGGGGCGGCTTGGCAAGGGCTGTGCTTGCTCCCTGTACATCATCCACCTGAGGTTTCTGAGGTGCTGGTCCTTAATTGGTCGTTACAATAAAAAACAGAGCAGTAATTCCGTATTCGAGCGATGCCTCAGCAGGTAACTCCAATTTAGGTCACCTCGTGATGTTTTGTGACTTCGAATGGTGCTTGGGTGTCTGCTGAGTGCTGAGGTGCACCCAGCCACTTCTGAGGAGCTCTCGTTGCTGCATTTTAATAAAAAAGACACAAAAAAGCAGCTGAGCTGGGAAGATGTGCAGCACATCCTCTGCCAGCTCTGTGGTGATTAATACGGACAGTGATTTTGGGGACCCCCGTGCTCCAGGGGAGGAACCACATCTGGGCTCCAGGTTTCCTCAGCAGGAATGATTCCCAGAGGTAAAAAAGTGTGTGTGGGGCGGGGGTCTGTCACTCTAAAGAAGGCTCTGCCCAACCTGAGTGCCTGCTGAGGCTGAAGGGAGCCCAGCTGCACACAGAGGTGGAAATTCAAGTGATCAGCCCTGAGAAGAGCTGTTCTTTACACAGATTTCCCTCTGGATACCCACAGACACCCTGCACAGATGTACAGCGCTGAATCTCTCCTAACTCCACATCTCTTTACATTTCCAATATACTTAACTAATCCAGTAATTAACCATAAAAATAAATGACTTGTATAGATTATGTAACAATAACAAGACAGCGTGAGTCACTTTGCTTTGTTCTCGCTCACCAGCGAGCAGCAACCCGGGCTCATTAAGTAGGTACCAGAAGTTCAATATGGAGAAAACTCAGATCTCAAGGCGAGATAATTTGGCCTCCATTTGTTTGCCTTTGTTCTCTTTTGTTTCCAGATTAAAAGGGCACCACGTACTTTTAGTTTCTGCAGGTAAAACAGACAGGGAGCTGTTCCTTCAGTGACAGCTGAGCAGAGATGGGCGAGAGCCACACAATAGCTGCTCTCCCTGTGTTTGCAGTTTCATTTGGATGGCAGAGCTGGAATTTAATTTGCCTCGGGACAATTAGGAAACTGACCCCACTGAAATGCAGACAATGAGAAGCTAAGTCACCAATCCTTTGCCACAAACATCCCAAAGCTTTCATGAGCAATCAGGAACTTATTGTGGAAAGGGCACAATCTCAGGCTCTGTGACCAGGCAATCAGGGTAATGACTGCTGCCAGTGACCAGCCTGCGTTTCCCTGGGATTTTGGGAATGGCCCAGACCCTGCATCCCTCATCAGGAGTGAGGGATCAGTAGTTTTGTGCCTTTCCATCCTGTTCACACAAGTTTAAAGTAGTTATTCCCAGATAAACAACAGTTGGGAGATCCTGGTGCTCAGGTTCTGCTAAAAGGTGGAATGGAACACCATTAAAAAGCATTAAAGCACCATTGAAACCTCCATTCATTTTCACATCTTGCTGGATTTTGCTTTGCTCTGGATATCGAAGGTCAGATAACCACTGCAAATTTCTCTGTTCTTAAGAATGAATAGTCCAAATATGAAGGCTGAAATTCTAATTTCCCTGATACAACAGGTACAGTTCTTTACTGGGGAAGTGGGTCACTATTTAATTGATTTCAAGGAAAGAATTTTAGACAAACTTTCAACTGAAAAGTCAAGTCTTGAAAGGCCGTTGTCTTTCTATCAGGGTAATGACTGCTCCCAGCTCTGGGGTGATCTGACCAGCCTGTGTCTCCTTGGGGTTTTGGGAATGGCCCAGACCCTGGCTCCCTCATCCCTCCACGCGATCCTTTGTACAGGTGGGCAGAAGCAGCTGCATGGACACAGCCAATCCTTCTGTTGGGTGGGGAAAGGATGATTTGAGCTCTCAAAGTGCTTCCAAGCCCTTTTAGGGACTAAATCTCCCATTTGTGGATGAATACAAGATTGCAGAGCCCCAGGAAGATCTAAACCCCCCCAAAGCCTGGCTGGTGCTTGGGAGAGCTGCTGGACAGAAGTGGGACCCTGAAGAGTTCAGCACCAGAACAGTTTAGGCTTTAACTCCTATCCTTCCTCTTCCATCCCATTCCTCTTTCCCATCCTGTGGGTATCACCTTCCTCACTGTGCCAGGGCAGGTATTTTGGACTCGGTCATGGAACCAGACCAGGGAATCCGCTTGAATTAGGGCAAAACTGTGAAAAAAACCACCTTTTTATTTCTTCCATTCAATTATTTTCAGTTTCTTGGGAGACATAACTGAGGAAGCTGCGGGGTAAAGGGATGAGTGTCTGAAGGCAGAGAAGTAGAATAAAAGGTGTTTTAAACCAGGATTTCCTCTCAAGCATTTTTTCGTGGTGGTTGAAGCTCTGAACATTCCCAGTAAACCTGTCTGTGATTTGACTTCAATTAATATTTGTCTCCCTGTAGATGCTACTCCCTCAAGTGCTGCTGGGAAGGGGCCTATTAAAGCATGAAGCCTGTTTCATAATGAAAATCACCCCAAAAAAACAATCCTGGAAATCTTTCCTCAGTGTTGCTGACCTAAAATAATTTAATGTTTGCATAAAAAACCCAAGACAAAGAAGGAAATGGTGCATTTTCACTTTCAACCAAAATGAGAATTTATTCATATGTAGAGATGAACCAGCTTGGTGATGGTCAGATTAAACATCTGGATCAACTTTCAGTGAAGTTTTCAAAGCTCACTTCATATTCACTGGAAATGCAGTTCTTAGGACATCACCAAGACAGCAGAAATCTCATTGTTAGTTGATCCCACAGGTTTTCCACCGTAAGGGAAGTCTGATTTTCAGGCTTGGTTTAATATCATCTATCAAAATCAGGTCACTTGAAGGTATCTTCATTTAATCATCTGGAAATTGAAATGCCCAAAGTCATTTGTTATACTGAAAATGATTGTGCTTGGAGCTGACTTGGACCAGAGTTTTATTGTAAAATATCAGAGTTTGAATATCTAAACTCCAAATATGAGACAAGTTATCAGAGAGATGTCCCTAAACCTGTTCTCTTTTACCTTTATTTCATCTGCACTTCCAGCTCTGTGAAATCACAGTTCTCTGAGTCAGAATTACTACATGCTTTATGGAAATGAAATGACATTATGGTGCCAATTGGCTCCTGAGTCAAACTAACTAGCAAAGAATTTAATTATATCCATTATTAAATGTTTGTGCTCCCCGGGTCCAACTCCTTAAAAACAGCAGTGATGAATTTACAGATTCCTATTCCCATCTCTCCAAGTCTGGCAGGGGGTGGAAACTTTGCTGAATTAAAAATATTGCTATTTAAGTCTTCCACAGATTCATTTCCTTAGACAGTGAACTTACTCAGTGGAGTCTTATGTTCCCTCTAACTTTGCTGGCTGCTGAACTTGGAGCCATTTTCAACCGTGCAGTGGATTCTCAAAAAATTTATTATTTTTGGGTTTTTTTAAGCTCTATCCCTCAGCCACGGACATAAGCGGGAAATCTTTTTCCTATTTTTTTTTTTTTTTTTTTTTACATGCAAGGCTTGAAAAGGAGAATGGCAGGAGTTAAGAGATGGGAAGAGGTGACTTTGCCAGAGTTTCTGGCTTGGCTGCAGTGTGGAGTTGTTGCCTGGGTGATTTTGTTCATGGGAGGTCTTTCCCTGGCAAAGCCTGCTCAGCTTCGCAGGCGCCACAGCTATTTCATCAAAGTTCATTATGCTGGGGAGGGTACCACCAATAAAACGAGATTACAAGTGTCTCCAACGAGCCCTTAAAGACATAACTCCCGGTTTTACCCTTTGCCACATCCCTGTCTGTGGTCCTGTAATGCACAGAGAGATTTCCACCTAAGATAGGGACTATCCCACAGCTTAATTGAACTGGAAAACTCCTGGAGAATTTGATTCAATTTGTCTTGCGACAGAACCTTCTTTTGTTTTCGGTGGAGACAGAGTTCTTCATCTAAAACAGAAATCAGAACAGTTTAATCACATGTTTTCAGGGAGGTGGGAGTATTCGGGCTAAAAGAAATTAAGCCCAGCCTAGATCTCTATCAAGGCTGATCTATATTAAATGTTGATCAACGGTATTTAACGCTCTAAGCACTTCCAGGGAGGATTCATTCCAAGTCGAGGGGGAATCAATAATCAGGGAGCATTTATGGCTCTGGGTTTGGTGATCAGGTCTCCACACTTTGCCTCCTGAACTGACACCTGCAGCGTTTTCCTTCTTTTACGTCTGTCTGAACCCAGGTTCAGGATACATTTTACACTGTTGTAAAATTACGGATAGCCAAAGAAGGACAAAACCAGATTTCGTGTGGGATGAGTAGTTTTGTGCCTTTCCATCCTGTTCACACAAGTTTAAAGTAGTTATTCCCAGATAAACAACAGTTGGGAGAACCTGGTGCTCAGGTTCTGCTAAAAGGTGGAATGGAACACCATTAAAAAGCATTAAAGCACCATTGAAACCTCCATTCATTTTCACATCTTGCTGGATTTTGCTTTGCTCTGGATACTGAAGGTCAGATAACCACTGCAAATTTCTCTGTTCTTAAGAATGAATAGTCCAAATATGAAGGCTGAAATTCTAATTTCCCTGATACAACAGGTACAGTTCTTTACTGGGGAAGTGGGTCACTATTTAATTGATTTCAAGGAAAGAATTTTAGACAAACTTTCAACTGAAAAGTCAAGTCTTGAAAAGTCATTGTCTTTCTACCTCAGTTCTTTTAAAGTTTTTTACACTACAAAATAAACAATAAAATAATTTAGAAACAATAAGCAACAGACAATAGAGAAACAATAAACAACCTGACTATGCTGGATTTATTCTGCTCCAAGTTATTTTTGTGTTTGTGCAGAACAGATCTGGCATCAACTGATTGACTCCCAGGTTTCCCTGGCAAGGGTAAGAGCATGATTTTACCTATTTTATGAGCTAGGTGAAAATTTTATCTAGCCCAAGATGTATAGGAAAACTCAGGTCACACCATCATAACAGCATCCTTTCACCCCAGCTTTCAACACCACCTCCTAGAAGTACGTGGAACAATAATAAAGAAGGAAAAGCAACTTCAAATGGCACTCTCTGAAACACCTCCACTACAATTTATTAACCCAAATTGTGTTGTGCTTCTAAACTGCACATCTGCAATGAAATTTTATCTGAAACACAGTTTATTAGAATGGACTGTGCATCTGCTCCAGGCAAATACATGGGATTTTCTACACGGCCCTTCCTTCTTTTCCTTCCAGTGCACCAGGCTCCTCAGGCTTTTCTGAGAACTCTGAACCATCATATTTGGACAACACTGGACAATTTATATACATCAGGAAACACGGAAATCTCTGCCCTGGAGGGCTGCTGGTCTGAGGTTGTGATGTGATTAAAGGAAGCTGAGATCTTCACGAGCAACTGGAAAATAAGGAGCACCAACAGCTCCGAGAGGGCACATTTGTTCTGAATGCAGAGCACAGGCCTTTCTGTGAATGACTGGGTTAACCACAGCTATTTCTGATTCCATTCTCACTGCTTCAGCTCCCAAATGCATGTCCAGACAATGAGGCTGAGCAGGGACACAGAGGGAGCTGCAGGCTGCTCCAGTGCATCCAGCAGCTCCAGGTATTGTTCAGGTGAGAATTAAAATTGGCACGAATTCCTGAGGCAGTGAATCACTGCCCTTGTGGGCCTCAGAGGCTGCTTTGAATCATTTGTTTACTAATATTTGAAGCACGCTGGTATTTTCCTTTATTAGAAGGGTTTGCTTCAGGAATGCTTTCAGTCCTGGAGTCTGAAGAATGCTGGATGCTCTTTGTTCCAGCAGGCACCAGCTCTCCCCATTATCCATCTGCCAGGGACTGGGGATGGACCAAGACAGAGCATCCCAGAGGTCACCCAAAAATGTGAAAGCTGACCTGGCCTCTCTCTGCCCTGTTTTACCCCAAAAACCAGCCCTTCAAAGGTGTGATAAGGCAGGTTTTTCCCAAAGTGTCTGACATGTATCCCATATTTTATCCCGTTCTCCACTGGTGCTGTTGGACAGAGTGCACTGGGTTCAGTTCACAGTTAGGCCTTGTATTGAACAATAAATCTTATTTTGCATGTAAGAATAGAAGAGAAATAGAAGGTGCAGTGCTGGAACATGTTTTAGAAGGGTTAAAGTAGATTTCACCCCCTTTAGTGCCTTCCCTATTCCCTTGTTGTCCCATCTCCCCCAAATTCAGGGAGCAAGTGAAGTTTATTTACCAGATAAATCCCCAAGATCTCAAATGCAGGAGATTGTGTGGAGAAGATGACACTCCCAGACAGACACTAAAACTATTGGTGTACCTTAAAATACAAATCCAGCACTGCCTGATTTCCCGAAGTCAGGGCTTTATTTTCTAAACATCTTGGCACTACTGCCCCATTCATTACTGGATGATTGTTTCTCACACTATTATATATATATATTTATATATATATATTCATATTTTTTTTTTTGCACAGACTGTAATTATTACAGCCCAGCTTCTTCTTTTTCATTTTGATCCTTTGTAAACCCAGTCATTACCCTGCCTCAGCCTGGCTTCCCGAAATGTCAAGATTAAAATGGGGCATGAAAGCTTATGCAAGAGTGAGTCAGTGGAGCAATTTGAACCAATAAATATCAAAGCAGTCTCTAAGAAGTAAGCAATTCATTTGATACCACATCTTTCAACAAGTCTCTAGAGGATTTTCCTCTGCTGGGTTACACCCTGATATTTATGTCTTGATCTCTCCACTGTGCAAAAGTCGGAGTTTTCCTCATTAATGTGATGCTCGGTCAGGAAAGCAGTTCTGTCTGCAAAACACATCAGATCAGCCCCCCTCTCAGGGCTCAGCACTGCTACCAGCCAGCAAAATAAATAACCCACAACCCTGGTTTGCTCCTCGGCCTCTGCAATTAGTGATATTGTATTCGTTAGTGAATCAGGAATGCGCCAATATCCATTTCTTATGGCGCTGGAGGTAAATGAGTTGTCAGGAGAAGAACTTCCATATAAAAGTGCCAGCGAGAGGTGCTGAGTCTAACAGGGCACAAAAACAATGGCTCTGTTTTCACAGCTATGTCCTGCTGCTACTGCTTTTTTCCTCACTGCTTTCAATCTGATGAGTGTAACAACTCCTGCCTTTGATTTTTTGCCATGGACTCCTGCACCATTGTCTTTTCCTCTTACGTTATCCCCTTTCCCTGCCAAGGCCATGTTTTATTTTGCTCCTATCCAAGGACCATTCAATAAAACCAAGACCCCCTGAAGCAAAGTTGAAGCACTGGAAAATTCCAGCTTTTAAGATTTCCTTCAAATCCAAATTTCTCAAAAGGAGTCGCTGCCTACAATTAAACCCGGGCTTAAACGCTGCTTAAATTAACTCAGGATGAGGATGGAAAAATATTGTTTTCCACATGCCAATCTCTGTTTATTAATAAACAGACCGTTCACTCAGCACAAGGTGTGTCCTGGGCCTCGTTTGCACCTCACAGTCATTGACCTCAGGTGTTTTATTCTGTGTCTCACAGCTTTTACTGCCCTTTATGGGCTGCTCCTCTGCATCTTGAGGTTGGTTCAAAGGGATGACATTTTTGTGACCCCTCCTAATTTCTTTCTGCTTTAATTAATAGACAATGTAAAATAGTCTGAATTGTTTCCTGCTCGCACTTGGATCCCATGCAAGCAAATTACTCCAGATACACATGAGATATTTCATAATCAAAAGCAAGGAAGAATTATCTATGAGAAAATCTATTTCCTCAAGTAGAAATGTTTGAGAACTCCTGACACAGGATCCCTTTTGCAATGTGTAAACTGTGATTTATCCCACCTAACAGCATCACACATCTAATTTCAACCCTTTTGAACAAACATTTGCTTAAAAAAAAAGAAAGAAATTCCTATTTCACAAATTATTGCAGTGTTTTCCATACCAAACCCCACATCTCATTTAATGCTATTTGTATATATTGCTTTCTAGGGAAAGATGTTCATAGTTGCTTTTCCTATGCGTGTTTATCACTGCATTTCTATTAATTGTTGAACACATGAATTAATTTCAGATATATTTAACAGGAAGGTGGAATGCTGAAAGGTACTGACCCCCAAGAAGTACTGAGAAAGTAGATAACCAGGAAAAAATCCCTGATAATAAAAAATGTCAGTCTGAGTTTTCATATTTATGATAAATTAAGACGCCATTCTTACAAAATTATTTTTTTTTCCCTCATGCTTAGCAGACTTTTTTGGTTAATAAATATTCCAGCACCATGAGGGCTTAGATTTCTTTTAGGATAAAAGAATATTCAGTATCCAAGATTAAAAGGTGGCAGAGTCTTACAACTGAGTAACCTCTGGAAGCTGAACGTGCCAGAATTCAGGGAGAAGTGCCCTGTGGACACCTATGAAGTGCAGCCATGGAACACTGGATGCTTTTTCCCATTCTTTGTTCACTCTGTGCCTCATATCCCACCTAATAATTAGTCCTGGCAGCTTCATGTTGATGTCTTTGCTTTGCCTCTTTGTTTACCTATGATGATATCACAAAAAGAGTGTACATTTCATCCTCTCTCCTTTATTTTTATGATTTGGCTCTGGGCCTGGGGTGCTAACGCAAAATCACTAATTGTAGAGTAACAAGCCAAGGTCTTTGAAATGCACTTTGTAATAGAGGAGTTTTATTCTTTTATTGTTTTTTAAATCATACAAGCAGAAAGAAATAGGAGAAACTGATATGGATTCTCCAATTCCACCGTTCTGATAAGAGCTGCCTGACTTAACAGAAAATGACAGGGGTGGAAATAATACAGCTGCATTTTAAGAAAATCAATCCCATCCTGGGAAGTTAAGTGAAATCTCACCTGAGCTATTCTGAGGAAGGAACAAATTTATAAAATCATGGAGTCATGGAATGGTTTGGATTCTAAAAAGGATAATCTGAAGATAGGAGTCAGTCCTCTATTGCCAAATGTGGGACAACCCATGGCCCCAAAGATGGGAATATTTCACAGCACTCAGTGATTTCCTCTGTTTCATCAAGTGTGGATGAGGCGCAGAGGCAGAGACTCATAGATATCTGTCCACCAAAAATCAGGGAGTTAAAGGAAGTGTAAATATCTAAGTTTCTCCTACTAAATTTGCTCCCTTCACAGAGATTCTTCAGGATGTTTCCTAAACCTTTAAGGGGAAAACAACAACAACAACAACAACAAAAGTAATTATCTGTAGCAAAGCTTGCAGAGAAGAAGCCCTCACCTGTGTCTGCCTTGATGCTAAACAGGGGTGAGTTGGTTTCTCCTGGCTGAGCAGAAGGGCTGTGAAGTTCAGAGGCATTTCAGGAGGACCTGGGAACCTCCCTGAACCCTGGATGGGCTCAGAACCGCCAACACTCACTCATTTTACTCTTTTCCCTTCACTGTATTTTTGGAGAGTTTCTTCCATCTGACTTCCCCTTACAGGACTTGCTGTGAAAAGGGGAAGAAATCCTTATTGAAAGCAGCAAGCCTGAAGGCAAATGATTCTTTTTGTTCTGTATTGAGACTTAAAAAGTCATGTGGGAAGTTCAGGGTCTCCCTCCTTTCATAAATACCAGAAACACTTATAAATCCCTGCCATGAAAATGCTTTTCACTGTGAAATAAATGATTGAACTTGGATGCTTCGTATGAGCACAGGTTCATTCATTTTCTTGTGCTTGTTAAATCTTTCTCCCTGTAAATGCAGCAATTACTTTTTGATGGCAGAATTAACGTTCCAAAAACTTACAAGGGAAGCAGTTAATCTTGTGGAACTTAAAATAAAGAAGGAATAGATTCTTCAATAAATTTTGCCTTCCACATCTGACTTCCCTTGTCCAGAAACATTTACTAGAACATTACAGACATTCCCCATTAAATTAAAATTCCTAGAAATCTCACACAAGGGCTATATTTGAATTCATTTTATTGCCCTAATGATCATTTTTTCCCATGTTTTTCTTAGTAACTGAAAATTGGTAGAAGCTGCCAAAACAGCAAATTCAGAGAATTCCCTGGGGAATGCCCCACAAATTCCACTTCTCAGACTGGCTGCCATTTCCTATTGATCTCAGTCATGATGAAGTATTAATTTGTACATAGTTGAATGCCCATGGTTTTTTTTTTTTTAAAAATCTGATTTAAATAGCTATGAAGACTTGGCAGCTTTTAACAGAGATGAATTCTTGCTTCCCTCTCCTGTTGGCATCAGCTGGATCATGGACCAGGAGAAAGATCTCAGCTCAGAACTGTCGCAGGAAACTCCTTAATATAATTAAATTGAATTAATTTATCAATCTGTACCTTAGTAGTTAAACTTGTAGCTTTCCCTTTCCAAATAACTCAGAATATTGCTTCTTTTCCCTTCCCAAATATTTCAGAACATAAGCTTATTTCAGGATGTCAGTGCCTTGCCAGCAAGGATCCTCCTCACTCAGAGCTAAATTCACCCCTGGATAATTTATTCCCATTCTTTCTTGTGTTGTCTTTGTGCTTTAATGCCCTTCCCCATCTGTAAACTGTGATGTTTATAAGGAACAATCATATCCTCTGCCTAAATAAATCTTGCTTGACTTACTCTGATTAAACATAGAAAGTTCTTTGAGTCTTTTCTCGTATCAAAACCCGCTCTTTTCTCTGATTATCCCAGTAGAATGAGAGTTTTTTTTAGTGACAGCAAACGTTCTCTTGAGAGAAAATGATAATGACATTTGATGATGACTTAAAAAACCAGCTACTTCACGTGAGAATTTCTCCTGAAGCTGGCGGAGCCAGGAATGTTTGCATGGAATTTCCATACCATTAATATATGTTTTCTTTTTCTGTAATTTTAACCTTAATTTTGACCTCTTGGATTTTAACAGATTTGCTTTAGTGATACAGTGTTTTTAAGGCGATTGGTATTACCCTAAATTGCTGTTCTGTAAGGTCAGCCTTAACCCCAATTTAACACAGCTTTTTTGGCTTGGGAAAAGCAATAATAAGGAGTTGACATTTTGCCAATTACAAGTATAATCCTTCGAGATAAACCCTGAGCCAGCCCCGTTGTCTGAGGCCTGGCAGAATCAATTGTATAATTCGTGGATTTCTGTTTAAGAACTTAAGTCAATGAATTATCATTGTCCACAAATGATTTTCTAAATCAAACCTGGGAAGTGGAAGAAATCAGTAATGATGTCTTATTAGTAACACGAGCTCTGTGAGCTCCTGCTCCATCCAGAGAGGTTTTTCTGCTCCTGCCTCTCTCTCTGCATTGCAACATCACATCAAGTATTTTGTTTTACAGTGCCAAACTCGCTTTGGGATCTTCTTCTTTCTTCAATAACCTGCAGCTGAGAGAGGGCAAAGGTGTTTTTGTTCCCAAACTCCAGTTTTGGACAGACTTAGGAGCTCTGCACCTGTGCCAGCATCACTGACTGAAGCTCCAGCCTGAGCAATACCTGACAATGACATTTTGGGTGCATATTTAATGATCTTAGTGATGATCTGCCTTAGGAACAGGAGAAGGGGGTTCTTTCCTGAGATCTATTTCTTCAGCCACCTTTTCTCAGTCTATTCCCTTTTTTTTTTTGGTCACGGCAGGGCAGTGAGGGAAACCTGTCTCTCATTATCTTGTTGTACACTGGCCACCACCGGGGCCTTGATCTCAGCTGGGGCCTCAGGCACCACAGCAGTACAAATACTAATAGCACAGGGGAGCCCTTTGGTGAATATTTTTTGTTGTAGATTGTCTAAGATGCTTTAAGGACTCATTTTCTGATGGGACTATTTTACAAATTTTACCCGTAAATCAAATAAATATGGCAGTAGGGAACAGGCTTTAAAAATGACACTGTTGTGGTGGAGCAGTCAGACAAGCATGTGGCAAATCTCCTGATGCTGCTCAGTTTGTAGGATGAGTTTCTGTGAAGAAAATCAGAACAAAGCTGCTTTTTGAACTGCCTGGTTATGAACTGGTTGTGAGTAATGCGAGCTTGGTGCGTGCAAGAACATTAGAACAAAATTAATCATCAATAAATCACTCAGCAAATAATTCTCCCTCTCTGACATGCCATTCCTAATTACCTCGCTGTCTTTCATTAGCTGATGGCACTTAAAGCCCCAATCAATTGCCTGGTAGGGAACCTAGTGAAGAAAAAAGTATCTGTGGAAAGAGGTTGAGAACATGCGATAGCTGAAAGAAAGAGTTTGAGGAAGGTTTTAGTGGCTTTTCCCCTTCTTTTCAGCCTTCACTTTTTCTGGATTCCAGCGATGTTGTTCTTCACTGATCTTTTCTTTGCTGCACTGTCCTTGGGTATGACAGCGGTGGAATTGTAGTGGCAGAAGATAAAAAGCATTTCATGGATCCTACTTTCTTCTTAGCAGTGCTTGAATGTAGATAAGTGAATCTCTTTTGAGGCTCAATTTTGGAAATATTGGACTGTCAGGGCAGAGAGGCACTTCAACAGAAGCTGGGGGGAATCCTTGGGAGCAGCAATTTTATGAGCGGTGCTTCCTGCACCCAACATCTTCTTTTCCTGACTTCATATCACATTGTGCCCTGAGGCAGCATCACATCTGGCAGCTGCCTGCCTCCACCTCACTGCTGCAGCAGCTTGAGGAAAGGGCAAAATGCCCTGACTGAAAAGGCACCCCGGAGTGGCAAAGGTTGTACGTGTGCTATTCTGTTTTTCACGCTCCCAAATCCTGCACGCAGGATGCTGCACAAGGAAAGGAGCTGTAGTTAAAGTGCAGTGGCTTTGCTTTGGGCCAAGCACATGCTCGGTGTTGTTACACTCATTAATAAACTTCCCTGAGGATGGAAGGGACACCTTTGCCTTCAAAATACCAGCGTACTCCTCCCTCTTCCTATCTGTATGGTAGGAAAGGAATCAAGCAGATTTATTGCAATAAAAATCCCACTCCTTTCTTTCTCCCCAGATGCAAGCAGCACCTCAGAGATGTTTCCCTTCCAACCCCCTTAGGATGGCTGCTGTGTTTCTCTTGGTTTCTAGGCACCTTTCCACCTCAGTCTGCCTTGCCAAAACCATCAGATATCTCTGTCATGTGAACTAGGCAGTGAGCCAGCAGGTCAGGGCTTACACAATTTGTGGCGCCTACTTAAAGTGTCTGAGATTCTTACCAAGCAGTCTGAACCTGGGGGCAAAGTGTAATTCTTTCCCTCTCGCCCCTGTTTATAAAATCACACAAAGGTAAACCATGGCACTGGTGGGTTGCTCTGGCTTTTTATTTTTCTCTGGTGGGGAACTTGGAAAAAAATCTGCATTTCTTTGACTGCAGGTTAATCCCTGCTTTGTGGTAAAGGCGCAAAGCAGCTCGTTTGAAAAAAAAAAAAAGAAATGGCAGGTTGGGTTAAAGAGAGCTGTCTCTAGAAACAGTGTATGAGAGCCTTACCCAGGCTTTAATTACTCCTTTCTCAGGCAACATTTTCATTGAGCTGAATTGGAGATTTCCTGTCATCAAACAATTTTTAGACACAATCCAATACAGACTGGTTACATTTCATTTAACTACAATTATACACATTTTCCTAAGCACCAATGGCATTATAATGCTTTAACCAAGGTGAACATGGAAAAACTGAGTCGGTCAAAAAATGACCTGGGGAGAAAGAATTTTAAAAATAACAAATCTTCCAGTTCCTGTTGCATTTTCTTCCTCTTCAGCCTCTGCCTGGCTCCACATAGTTTTGGTGTGCTCCTCCTCAGAGCATTGCCACACCATTCCTGCTCTGACCCAAACACACCCACTCCCTCAGCCAGGTTCTGTCCGTCTTCCCAGCATGAATTTTTACATTTTCTCCTCTGCAACACCTACCAGCCTATTCCCTCATGGCTTGAAAGAAGAACAAAATTAAAGAATAACCCTCTGCCTGCCTGTCATCTTCTTCCTCTTCTGCCTGAGACCACAGGGGAGACTGAACATAATGATTATTATGTCCCTGATTATTCTATGACCTCCCCATGGCAGGAGCTCTGTGGATGACACAATGCAATGCCAGAATTTAGCACTGGGGTTTTATTGGGTGTTCCAGGCACGCTGGAGCTGGGTTTTGGTGGAGGTGGAGCCAGGGTTTGCTGGTGCAGCAGGTTCTGAGCAGCCCCAGCCTCGCTGCTCCCTGCAGGTGCTGGGCTGCCCCTCCAAAACAGGGCTGGAGCTGCACAGCAGCAAAAAATAAATGTGCAATCACTCAGCTTTTCTTCTGCCAGGAGCTGAAACACACGGCGTGATTTGGGCAGGGATCTTTCTTTATCCCCCTTCCTCCAGGACAGAGCTGTGAGATCAGTCTGGGCTTCTCTCCCCATTCCAGACCCAGCAAAATTGGGTATTGCTGCCAAAAAAGGGCTACCCCTGGGTTCCCATCCCTCATGTCTCTGGATGGCTCCTTTTCCTCCTGTCCTCACCTCAAACACATTGGGTGAAAGTGAATTCCCATCTAGCAGCCACTCAATAATTGGAATTTCAGCTGCTGTACATTGCCACACTCTCACACGTGCTCAGTGCATTTAATCACAAAAAGAGCTCATGTGTGGAAAACACATGCCCACTGTGGGCAGGCCAGCATGACAGCTCTGAGTCAAAGAAATTGTGGATATACCCCACAATTCCAGGAAACTTTTCCTTTAGGATACACACAGAACACATAAATGAAGTTATAAAAATCAGCTGTGCTCTTTTGCTTCATTTCATGCTTTAGTTGTTTGGGTTTCTTTCACCCAAAAATGAATATTTCCCCAGGCCTCTAATAGTTTATCCCTCAGAAATACATTTTTTCCCTCAGTAGCATTAACTTGTGCACCAGAGCCGCGTTAGCATCGGGACACTGGATGGAAGCCACAGCAGACTTGTAAATTGTTTTTTTCAGACATCTGCAGGAAAAGATCACACTTCTTCAGTTTTCTAAGAACACATAACAGCTTTTATGACTGGAAAAAAACCATTGGGAGATGGTGAAAGCTGGGCTTGCATGGGGCCCGGATGAGGGTCAGGGTGTGGGGGCTGCTGCCAGGATGGTGTCAGGGGGAGCGGACGGGACAGAGCAAATAAAATGGGAATTCAGCAGGTTGATACCCAGCACATGATCTGCCCCATGGTGCTGGGAATGCCACAGCACCAATGACACCTCCTGGTGCCTTTCCAGCCTCCCTCTGTCAGGGCACTGGGGGTACCTGGACCCAGCCTCCTCCAGGCTCCCATTCCTCCATCCCAGGGTCAGCTGGCTTGGAAAAGATTTACTTGTCCTGTGCAGAGGTGTTGTACTGCCACAGACACTCTGCCCTGAGGGATTTAGGAGGGATTTACAGGCTAATTAATAAGGCTGACTGGTAGAAATGCCAATTTAAAGGCCATGGCTGAGCCCTGGATGGGGCAGAAAGCTGCAGCACACGAGGGATGGCTGCACACAGCATTTTTGGGCTGCTCTGTCCCTCAAGCATGGCCAGAATAGGAGCATAAAGTTTTACTAATTCAGCTACAACCGGAGTGTTCGGAGCCAGCACTGCAGGCCTGGAGTTACATCATCTACTCTCATGTTTTTCTTGCTCATGCCCAGAAGTATGAGGAAATACTCTTCTTCAAAAGAATATTTTGCATCTCAATAAGCTGCTTCATGCAAGATCTCAAAGGGCTCTATATCCAGTCATTAAGTGCAATTCCTATCACACTGATGCTCACAGAGAAGTTGGTAACTGAGCTCAGAAGGATGCACCCAGGAGACCTGACCCCCCTGCACTCTTGCCTAACCTGCAAATTACATTTTCCTTAAAAACAAATAAATGACCCTAAAAATCCCTAAGAAGCTTTAGTTACAGAAAGAACAGCGAGAAGCACGGTCTGGGTTAGTGATACCACAAACCCTCATGCTTAGGCTGGAACTGTTGGAAATATTCAAGAGCCTGTATGGAAATATAAGTGCAACCATGTGGCTTTGGGAAGTCATCACATGCCCAGCCTGTTACTGGCTTCAGGAGCTGGGTGCAACTCCTTCAGTGTTTATAGAAACAGAAAGCTGGCTGGGAAACAAGGCTGCATGAATTCCTGGGAGTACAACACTTCTCCAACGCCTGATATTTCCTCTTTGCTGATATGATGATATCTGAGGCTGGAAGCCTGGAAAGTCTGGCACATGGTGCTGGCAAACTGGCAATGTATGACAGTATTCTTTTGATTCTGAATGCAGATACCTTGATAGTGTGCAAGGGTTTTAATCTTCATAATAACTCAGTGTGTGAGGATGGGAAACCAGAGGAGAAGAAGGAATTAACTGAAAACTCTCTCTTTTATTCCAGTCCTGCTGTTTTGGTGGTGGGAAGGAGTAGTAAAATTCCTTCCTGACAAGGCTGGCACACTTGCAATGGAGAGTCTGGGAGAGGAGGGAGTAGAATCCTGAGAGGAAAAGCAAAATCTGTGTGTATGGCAGAAGAGCTCATCCCAGAGACTCCCTGGGACAGGAGTGCCCACCTGTCAGTGGGACCAGGACACTGACTCTAATGAGCTTTGTGACTCCAATGGCTTTGTGACTCTGGAATGAGCCCTTTCCAGGTTCTTGGGCCACACTTCTGAACTCAAAACTTCAAACTAAGGGTCTGCCTGTGTTATAGATGGCCTGTCACAGCTACAATTCCTGAAGAATTTAGGTAAGAAAACCTGTTTGTGTCCGAGGTGTCCACGTTTGCCTGAGCCACGTGAAGGTTTTACTCCCAGATCTGTCACCATTACCAGCATTTGCAAACTCTTTGTCTTTTTGCACATTCCCAGAGGACTCCCTGTAAAACAAAATCACCACATTTATGCAGATTACAGTCCTGAGCACTTCCAGCTCCTTTGTTTCTGGATTACAGTGGTAACCCAGCTGTGTATCACACAGCAGAGGGGGGACAGGCACTTCAAACTTCTCTCCATGCCTTCTACAACCTGCGCTGTGATAAAGGATTTAATTGCACAGGCATTGCAGGGACTTCAAGAAACGGGAATCCCAAGCCTTACCTTTCCATCCTCAAGGAGAAAACAGGACATTTGTCATAATTTCAGTGCCACAACCCCCCACCATTCTCAGTGAGAAGGCTCAGCTTGGGGACCAAGGTATGAAAACCATCTCCTGGGCCTGGAAGCTCCAAACAAGATTTTGAAATGTTCCTCCTAAAGAAAGAGCCCAGATTGATGTTATGATGTCCCTGGCAGTGTCTGATTTTTCTGATACCTGACACATCCATGAAATGAGTATAGAGGGGAAGATATCTGAATGCAAATGTCATGTTTAAATCCCAAGTGAATAATCCCAGAACCTGTATAATGATTCCAAAATCTTTGTCCCAGTGCCTGGCTGGAATCTTAATGCTGAGGAAAATGACATTTTTCTAGTTCCACTGGCCTTTCAGTACCCTCTTTGTCTGTTGACCCTGGGGACTTTCTTTTCATTTCATTGGTGTTAGACACAGGTTCCACTTTCATTCTTTCGTCTTCCAAACCCACTCCTTATCATTACTCTATATTCCAACCCAGACTGCTATAAAATACAGTTTTGGTCTTGTTTCTCCCCTTTCTTTTTATTTTTTAACTGCAAAATTCAATCAAATCTTGACAAATAAAAGTTTAGCTGCTTGATTGATGCAAAATATGACTCAGTGGCAGATCTTAAAATGAATATGCAATATTTCAAGCAATTTTCAAGGCTCCCCCTTTTTTAATGCAGGAAACCAGAAAAGAAGCAAAGTGAAATGAAATGGTCCCTTCATAGAAAGACTCCCATCTGAAAATTGTTTTAATTCAGGGCAGCCGTGGGTATAGTTTACATAATAAAAAGCAGTTTTACTTAAGTGTCTGTGGTTATACTTACCCAGTGTAGAGGTCCTGATCAAAGCTGCCTTGCAGCCAAAGTCATCAGCATCCCGACAGCGTGCTCTGCTCTAAAGAACTTTCTTTCTCAGCTGGGATGGCTCAGACCCACTCCCAAGAAACCCATAGCTAAGCAAAAAAGATGGTGTAAAACCAGACACCTTTTTTTTTGCTGTTTCGGTATCAGGAATTAAGGGCAGGGAGAGCTGGGATGGAGATGTGGGTATTTAGGAAAACAACTGAGTTTCATAAGAAGTCAGAGTTCGGGCTTGAGAGCAGCCATGAGGCTGGGGATGGTCCCTGCTCCTCTGTTCCCCTCAGCAGCTGCAGGGAGAGCCAATGCTCAGATGGAGCACGCCTTGAGCTCTGCTGAATATATTTCAGAGCTGAGGATATAAAGGCAGGACGAAATCTCCTCATCACAGAACAGATGCATTTCCCAACCGGTCAGCCTGTTTTCCCTTCCCTCATTTCCCCAGTTGCACTCTGCAGAAAGGAAGGTGCACTATTATGTTAGTTATGGGACAAAGGGAGCCAAGGAGGGGCAGACATTGAGTGTACAAAGCTGCTTCCCCAGGTGATCCAGGACTGGGCATATCTCACCCCATAGGAGCCTTTTGGTTTTGGGTTGCCCCTTGGTCTTTTCATGTTTCCTCCCTCCCCATGGTATATCACTTCTAAACATCAACCAAATACTTCTCTGGGCACAAAATGAGGCCGCTACAGGCCTTGTTCTTTTGAACTGGGATCCAATTTGATTGGCGTCTCCTGACTTTTGGTAAACTGTGTGTTCTGAAGTGTGAGAGAGATCCCTGCAGCAATAATGTCCATATCAAATCATAATTAAAAACAGCAGTGAGGAATGTGCTGAGATTTGAACTGTAGACCTCCCAGGCCTAAAGCCCAAACTGCAAAACAGGACTTAAAAGGCTCATGGAAGCTTTAAACATCAGACATTTAATCACAACGAGTCTGTAGGGATGATTTCCAAAAAAAGAAACAAAATCGCACCACCAGGGAGAATAATAACAAGATCTGAGCGTACGCTAGAGCAGGGAGACAGTTCCTCCACAAAGGGGTCACACGCTGTGCATCTACTTTTCCATCTACCAGCGACAGCTTGAACATTTTCAAAGACATCTGCAGTGGGAATCACATCGAGCCAAACCTGGGGGAGAGGGAAGGAGGCTCTGAAGCAAGAGGATAACGCGCTTGTGATGCCGTGGCAGCCTGCCATGAGTGGGAGGGCTCCACCCAGAAGTATCAAAAATAAATTAACACACCTATCTTTTCTTAGACTTCTTGGAACCTCTACAGGTACTGCTGTCGACTTCCGTACTACGAGATGCACTTATCCCAAACTGGGTCAGCGAGGAGGTGAATGAATAAAAGAAGTCAAGTCTCTGGCTCTGCCTGGCTCAGTGGCCTGCTCCTAAAAGCAGATACCCAGGGATGGCATAAAAATGGGCAAGTGTCAATGAAATGCCCTGCTCGTCCTTAAAAGTTGATATCTCTGGCTCACTAGTGACACCAGTGAGTGGAAACAAAATGAAAAAATGTTTGAACTGCTATTTTTCTCATGGATCACAACAGGACTTGAGAATCCCCATCGATGGCAAAGCAGGGCTGAGTTTAAAGCGTGGGATTCTGATGAAATGGTGATGACAAAGGAGCTGGGCTCTGAAGGGAGTGTTGCCCGTAGGTTCTGTGTCTGCTTCACTGACAGGGGGGACCCACAGTATTGAACAATCCCAAATCCCAATCCTGAAGGGATTCATGCTGCCCAGCAGGGATCAGCCTGACCCTTCACCTACAGGCGCCGGTACATGGCTGAACACTGGCTCTAACACTGCACTGTCAGTGCTGGGGAGGGATTTTCATTTCTGTGGATTTCTTTTCACAGCTCTGCTGATGTGGTTGGTGACCATCAAAGCTCACTGTGACACTGAGCCTGTTTTATTCCACTGAGTAACAAACTGATCACTCTAATTTAAGGGAGCAATGATTTTATTGCATGTCATGAAAAGGAGTTGGGTTTGTGGGTTTTCCTGGCCTTTTCCCACAACATCTCAGCAGTGCTGATGGGGCATGGATTTTTGATTGATTCTTTCTACCAGCAGAGGTGGAGGGTGAGGATCAGGAACACTCCCTGGTGCTTGCATTTGTCCTAACACCTAAATACAATGATATTTCTATATTTAAGAGACATTTCTTTGGTGCTGGCCGTGGTGGAGATCTGCTGTCAAGGGTTCCAATGACGCTGTGGTCAGAACAGGAGTGGAATGTAACTTGAGGGGAAATGTAGTCATGGGGTCAGTCATGGTTGGAAGGGACCTTAAAGATCATCACCATCCCACCATGGACAGGGACACCTTCCACTATCCCAGGTCCAACCTGGCCTTGGACACTTCCATGGACCCAGGGGCAGGCATAGCTTCTTTGGGCACCCTGTGCCAGGGCCTGCCCACCCTCACAGGGAAGAATTTCTTCCCAATACCCAATCTAAACCTGCTCTCTATCAGTGTGAAGCCAACACCCCTGTCCTGTCTTGTAGGAAATAGGAAAAAAAAACTTGGCTCCTGCTCCTTCCCAAAAAGGAGTGATGGGTTAACTATGGAAATTGTAACTCAGGTTTGAAATCAACCTACAACCAATCAAACATGTACATCCTGCAAAAACAAAGAGTGTGACACCAAGGATTTTTAAATTGCCCACAGAGACATTTTTGATCACTCAGCCATTCTCTGTCCTAGATTGAAGCACAGAGCTCTGGGCATGGCTACGTTGAACGAGAATGTGATGAGAAAAGCGAGACAAGGGAATGCTAAAACTGACAAAATGGAAGAAGTGGGTCATGGGTACAGCTGTGAGAGGCAGGGAGGGGAAATGGGCAGATGGGTGTAGCCACATTCCTTGTACCTGCTCAGGTTAATGCTGTTATGGGAATCCCAGCTGGAATTCCAGCGTTTGGGAAAGTGATTTGCAGACCTGCTGGGATTCCTGCTGCCAGTCTGGTCAGTGCTATTATTTAAGAACTTATTTTGGTTTCTAAAGGGTTGTCTTTCATGCCCTTCAGCATCAGACCTTCCTCTCTGTTGTCTTGTACAGGATCTCACACCTGACTTTGTGTAGGAGTCACCTTTCAGCTTGGTCTGGCCCTCTGGCTTCTCATGATAACTGGGAGAAAATAGAAGAAACATCTGCCAGCATTCCTTTAGCACTTGAACTGGGAACCCTGTCCAGCTGAGAAAGGTGGGACAAAGACAGGAGAGGCAGTAGCAGGACTGAAGGTCTCACAGGAGCTCTGTGCATTAATGACAGGCAGAGGATCTCCAGCCTGATCTCTTCACGTGGAGGGAGGAATGCCACTGTTGGTACACGATATCCCCAAGCACGCATGGGGCAAGAGGCTGCTGATGACATAATTATTGTGCATTTACAACACCTTGAAGCCTCAGCCAAGATCAAAGACAAAATCAGGCTTGTGTTCTTACAGTAAAAACAAGCACGAGGTGACAAAGAGAAATCCTTCTCTTATAGGAGTGAGGGAACTTGGAAATGGATCCCACGTGTGGCTTTCAGCCTTCTGGGACCAGGGCTCTGAGCAGATGGCCCTCACCTCCAGCATTCTTCCTCTGGCACTGCTGTGTCGCAAAGAGATGTTTATTCACCTGTGTGTGTGCGTGTAAACACTGATGTTTGTCAGGAGTTATTTTTTTAAGATCTTGGCATTTTCTGATTTCCAAAACCGTGTGCAGCTTGGAGGTTCAAATACCTGTATAGAACTTGATCCAAAGGTGAAGTTTTATGCTCTGTGCCCTTCTCCAATAGTTTGAAACAGAGGTGCTCAAACTGACTCAAACCTTGGACGGCAGGACTGGTAGAACCTCACTGCTGTCCAGCATTCCCCCTGATCCATTTGGACTCGGAGAAATGGGATCTGCTCACCCAGAAGAGAGGCACATTAAGGGTTTGAGCCAATGTTCAAGTCAGAGCTTTCAGGTCCATCTTCTCAGGTGGAGCTGTGGCCTGCAGAGCTCAGCCTCCATCCCTGGAGGGAACTGGGACAACAGGATGCCTCCTGTACCACACCAGACTAAAAATAAGCCACCAGAACAACAGGGAGCAGAACAACTTCTGCGAGATGTTTCTGTCCTCAGCTCTTGGCCAACTTCCTTCTGAGGCTGCCACACTGCCCAGCCTGTCTGAATCCCATCTCCAGCTCCCAGGAGTTTCCATCTCATCCTGTGCTCAGGCCATGAATAACTGCCTTGTTATGTACTTGCAGGGTGGAAGGGTGGGGTGGAAAAAAAAACCTCTGGTAGGAGCCTGTCTTGAGCTTGCAGCAAATACTTACCCAACAGAAATGAGATTTGGCAGCCGTGAGGAGAAGTTCTGGAAAATCATTTCAGGTTCCTAGGAAGTGAGGGAGGCTGTTGGGAAAGGGTGGGGGCAATCTTCTTTCCCTTGATATTTCTTGTCTGAGAAATGGGGAAGATCTAATTCCTCGTGAGTGATCTAAGGAAATCCCCTGTACCTAATAAAATATCCCCTGCTCCTTGTCCATGCTTGTCCTGTCCTTAGGGAAGCCTCAGCAGGAACCTGGAGCAGTGAAGTGCCAGATCTGTCCCTGTCCCCCAGTCCAGCAGCTGTGGGAGTCACCCAGGTTGTCTGTCTGGGAATGCCAAGCAGAGCAAGGCAGAGAGCACAGGAAAATCTGTCAGGAAACATCACTTTAAATCACTGGATGGTTCCTTTTGGCTACTGGGGAATACAAACAAGATAAAGCAATATTTTGTTTTGCTTTTCTCCATTGTGTTCTGTTTTCATCCTTGGCATTGGCCCACAACTATTTACCCAGCAGGGAATAAAATTGGAGGATTAAAGCTGCTGTTTTAATTTGTAATAAACGAGCCTTCAGTGCAATATATTTGTTTCACTGTATAATTTATAAACAGCTGGTCTTGCTTCTGCAGTTTACAGAGCACCAAAGATTCCTGTCCCAATAATAAAGGCCATCACTTAATCTGGGCATTTGAATGGCAAAGTACCTAAAATTTATCAAAATTAAAAATGCATTGTTTCACATATTTTTTTTTTAACCAACAAAGTCTTTCAACACTTAACCACTTGCTCACAGATATAAACACGTGAAGTAATTGTTTCATTGCTGGGACTATGACTTAAGGCAAAATTTGCACCAGCTTGGAATAATTTATGGGAAATATGTGCATCTCAATCACCTGAATGGGCTGGAGATAATTTACATGTTTTGTAAATTTTTTTTTCATATATTATACATATTCCCTATATTTTATACATATCCCATTTAAAATTTAAAAATCCAGCTCTATAATGCAGAAGGCCATAAGCGTGTGAGTGCACTCCCTTTAGAAGGAATATTTTTAATGTGGAAGTATTCCATATACATTTTTATTCCTTATTTCACTTTGCTGAATATTTGTTTTTATTCTTGCTGTCACAATCGTTGCTAGAGGTGGACCTGAAAAAAACACATTTGTCTTTGTTCTCCTCCTCCAGTCTGAAAAGTTGGTTGTGCAATCGTGGAATTACCTTTAAGTGATGTTCCTTTTGCTTCTCACACCACTGCCACCCTTTCTGATGTCCCTCCTGGGGGGTGGAAAGGTTCTAAATATTAAAAAACTTAGAAAGCAGGAGAACATTGTGCCTGTTGTGGGGCTGGGCTCTCACACCTGCACCAGGCTGCAAGGAGATGAGACAAACTTTGGAAATATTTCACAGCTTGACGCAGCTCCAAGGAGTCAAATCCTTTTGCTCAACATCTCAGCTCTTCTCGATCCTCAGAAGGAGCCTCACAGATTTTCGTTTCAGAGTTGCACCTGCCCTCTGGGTGGTTGGAGTTTACGGCTCCTCTTGTTTTCCTCACAGCTTTTCTTGTTTGCTCCAAGGTTTACGCGGCGCTTCCGTCCTGTTTGCATCTACAACGTCTCGCTCTCACGCAGAGGGTGGAGGCATCTCTCCAGACACTGATTCCTGTAAACTGATGGCTTTGATTAGTTTAGATGAAAGAGGCTCTTATTATAAACCAGCCCATGCTGGGTGCATGTCTGTGGGTGGATGGTTCACCCCGAAAGGAGAGAGAGGCTCCAGACCCAGTGCTGGCCTTTGGTGCTGCAGGAGCTCCATCTGGAGACTTCTAACATCACCCTTTTCATTCTGCCGACTGCCTCCTGCAGCACTGATAAAGTTTTTGAGGTCAATAGGAACAACCACTTTGATTTGGCCATCCCAGAAGTGATTCTGCCCTCAGCACAGACTCCATCCTCCATCCCGTGCTTGAAGTCTGGGGATAATCAAACCACCAAGCAAATTCTCTGCAAATATAAGGATCTTTATTTGGAACAAGTGATCAATTTCTTTTGCTCCCCTCTTATTTTTTTCCCATCTTAGCTGTCGTGAAGGAACAGAAAATGCAGACAATGCTGGGATTATTGACTATGTGTGATCTTTTGGGGAGCTGTAAAAGCGGAACCTTTAACAGGGAGACCTGGAGAAACAGGAGCAGGATGCTGCATCTGACACTGTGCTCCTGACACAGAAGGAGGGTTTTTTGTCAGCTGGGTAATAAGGGAGTAGGTCCTTGTCAGGCTTTAATTTGTGAGAGCAGAAAGTGTTTAGACTGGGTGAGGAGGATGTTTTGGCATTGGGCGATGAGGATGTTTGGTTAAGCCACTTGATAAGTTGGGTAAATCTGACATCAAAGACTTTGATAAGGTATTTCTAAGATCTTCGTGACTTCAGTGATGTTGTTAGGACAGAAATGATACAAAGATAAATGAACTGACACTTCACCAGCTCAATAGGTTTCCCCCTAAGTGTGTTGTAGGGTGGATCAGTGTGCACAGCTCGGGGTGGGCTGGGGAAGGGAATGGTTTCCCAGAACTCTTCCTAGCAAATTGAACAACCACCTGCCGGTCATTTCCTTCTGCTGGGCAGGAGAGGTGTGTACAGGAGGGACAGTGAGCTGCAACGAGCTCCTTGGATTCCAGCAGCAGAAATCAGGAGACTCTCTGAAATCAGCAAGTGATGACTTGCAGGGCTTTCGGTGTAACCAGCTAGCACCAAACCCAGCAGAGGCAGTAATTAGATCTTACCTAAACAGGAGGCCAACAAGGCTCTTTGGCAGCAGAGCTCCACCAGGGAGCTATGAGGAGAGCAGGAGACCCAAAATCTGCAGGGATGATGTGAGAGCCTGGTCCTGAGCGCTCTGCTTGCTGCAGAGAAATCCCTCAGGGTCTCACAGTGGTCTGTAATCCAAACCTTCTGTGGCCCCTTGGAATTTCTGTCTCGTGGGGGACACTGGGAGAGCCCTGATGGGGCTGAAAGCTTGCCCTGGAAATGACCAGGTTATTGGACACTGCTCACAGGGAATGGGGAATGCCCTTTCCAGAGGACTGAGCAGCAGTGTTTATGCCCATGGGTAGCCCAGACAGGGTGGAAGGTTTGTCCTTTCCCACTGGCCTGGGGGATGAATCTCAGGGCTGCTTTGCTTGGCTTCAAGTGGCAGATGATTGTACTCAACCTCAAATCCTTTCCTACCATTTTCCACCACAGCAAAAGGCAGTGATTTTAGTGGGACTGAAGTCAGTGGTTTGAGCAGACAGAGGAGGCCAGCAAGGTTCTTCACCCTTAGGTTTGAATTCTGCCCCAGGATATCTCCATTGTGCTGGTTCAAGGCTGCTCCAGCTCCTGCAGTTGTTGCCCACCTTCCCCAAGACCTGGTCAAGCAGCTCAGGCTTGGAACCCACCCAGGTGTCCCCAGGGTCTCTGAGAAGACTTTCCTTCATTCTTTCACCTCAGTGGGTATTACAGCATGAAAGCAGCTGGAGGGGCAGCCCTTTTTGGTGTTCTCCACTTAATTTTGTCCTAGGATCAGTTTTGGATGTAAGTTTTTGTTCCTAAGCTGTGACTGGTCAGGGAATGAAGGTGGTAGAAAATAAGGAGAAAAGGAGTTGTTCTTCTAAATAGTAGAAGAGATTTTCTGCTCTGAGGTAAATCCCTGTGTCCTTTTTTTTTCCACAGACTCAATGCAAAACATGGGTCAAACCCAGCTAATGAAATTCTATTTATCTTAATGATCCTCTGGGCACAGGAGATCCTTGATGATCAAACTGAGCTGACACCTGCCACTGTGAAGTTCTGCTCCTGAAAACTCAGAGACAATCCCAGCAGATAAACAATACAACACGGTTCCCATTATGATATTACCATAAAGCCAGACAGCCTCATGTTTACCCCATAAAAAATTAGTCACCAGGCAAATCAGAAAAAAAAAAAAAATCCCACCATCACCTTAAATTACCTGTCAAACATTTACCTCTGTTTGTCTTTTAGGGCATTTATTTTTTTTTGCCGTGTGGTCCTGGTCCTTGATTAGTTTAACAACCACCCTGCATTTTGACAGCAGAAGAAAAGAAGAGGTGATTATTACAGTTACTGCTCTTGCTTTGCCTTGAAAGTCCATTCTAAAGAAGGCATTAGAAGAGGCTTTCTTGTGGCTGAGAGATCAGATTACCACAATTAAAGCAAAAAGGTGTGGTGCTATTTACTCTGCATGTTATGACACATGAAAGAAAGTGATTCAGGCAAGAAAAATAATTACACATTAATTTGCGTTTGGCAACTTCGTTTCATATACGTGGCCCACAGAGCTTAGATAAAAAGCTATTTTGTCCAGCTTTGTGTAAACTGGGAGGAGGAGTTGTCTGTGTGTGAGTGGGGATGAGGAAATAATTCCTCCTGATCCTACACCACGAGGCCCCACAGTGCCCATTGGGTTTCACCCAGCTGAGAAATGGTCCTGCAACCCAGAAACTCGGCCTGGGGTTGACAAAATTCTTGCAAATTTGAGAATTCCTCGAGGTTTCAAGCAGTTCCTGTATAGGATTCGGTGAAAATCACAGCACGGGCACAGGGGGGGATTGTTGGGGTCATCCTTGTGGGTCCCTTCCAGCTCAGGAGATTCTGAGATTCTGGGAATTCTGAAATTGCAGCTCTGGAAACACAAATTCACACAGGTTTCTGTAAACTTGGGTTGACTGCAGTGTGGTCTCAGCACAGCTTTGGAGGAAGTTCAGCCTCTGCAGCTGAGCAAAATGCATGCAATAAATTGTGTGGCAGCTCCTCTTGTGCCTTGAAAATATCTCCTTGATCATCCTGGCGATGACACAGGGAAGAAAACACAGGGAGGAAAGATCCAAAACCCCCAGGAGGGTTTCAGGGGTGTCTTAGAGAGGTAGGATGTTAGAACTGGGAAGAATTATTCAATCTGAATATGACCAGCATGACCACAGTCCTGCTCCCTTACTGTAAATGATCCCAGCAATGAACCCTTGACAAACTCTCAGACAGTGGAGTTTCTGTTCTAGGCAGATGTTAATTCTACAAAAAAAAAAAAAGTTATCTCAGACTGGCATTCCTGCAGCTTTTCATAAAACGATGCACAGACATTTGAATCAGGTCTGCAAGCACAAGAGCCTCTTCGCTGGGGAAACCACCCTCAGAAATGGAAGAACCATCCAAAGAAGCTTCAAAAAGAAGGTTTGCCATCTTATTTTCATTTGATATTTTCAGAACTCCTCTCTGTATAAAGCTGTGGAGTGCTGTTGACTTCAGGACAACCTGAAGTTAATGGGGCGATGACAACAGCAGAAGGTTTGGCCCTCAGGAGAATTTCCTCATATCCCTGCAGTAATAACTGAGTTCAAGCAAACAGCAGGAATTCATAATGTGGAGAGGACAAATGCATGCAATGCAAACCCACAAAACTTCATTTTCCCACAAACTAAGCTTTTTGCATAAATCATCATTACCCATTGCAGAGAAGAGGTTTTAATATTAATGAAAGGTTGGCCGTCCTTATATCAATATGTATGTTGGACTGGCTGCCTGGGTATGGAAAGGGAATGTATTTACATTAGTAAATAAAGTAAAATTTCTGAACCTACTGGGGGAAATCCAGCCAATGGAATTGTGTTTGTTTCCTTATAAAAGTTTGTGGGACATTTTTTTATAGCAAGCCTAAAATGGTATCATTTATTCTGTGTGCTGATTAAAAATTATATTGATTTAATTTGGCAGTTACTGTCCCTTTTCTTACTGCCAACCTATTTTTAGCTTTCCAGACGAGAGACACTGAGCTTTTTTACATACCACTACAAAGCATTAATTCTAATCTGCGAGCTGCAGAGCAGAGGGAATGCAGGATCCTTTGCAAAATGCTTTTCTTGGCATGGCCCTGGCATGGCTGCATGACTTGCAGAGCTGTCAGTGCCTTCTGTAAACTCCACCAGCTCCTCATAATCCCCTGACACTTTTGGCAGTGCTTTCTTCTGGGTATTGTGTGGCCCGGTAACACCAGCACAGTCTCACCAGGTGAAATTGGAGTTTTTTCCTGGTTGTCCATCCCCAGCTCTGCTCAGCAGCAGATTTTGTGGATTATTGCCCAGGATTTGCTCCAGCTGTTTGTGGCTCTGGGGTATCACCAGCCAGAGCTGCCTCCTGCCAAACCAAGAGCTCTCAGAACATCAAAAATGCAGAAAGGCACTTTCATGTGCAGGACAACGTGTGTTTATGAGAGCTGCAAAATGTCCATGCTGAACCACCAGCTGCTTCTGAGAAGAACAAATCCAAACATTTCTCTCTAGAAATAAACACACAAGTGGTTCCTCCCTTTCTGTATTTACTGGCAGGTGTCAGCACTAAGAAACGTAATTAAGGTCTGGATAGTCCTGGATCATAATGGTACCTCTGCTTGGGAGCTTCAATTCCTCAACATTCACCTGCTCCAGGGCACTTGGAAGATGGCCAGATCCATTGATAGGTTCATAAAATGTAGGTGTACCCTCTGAAGTCTCAGAAATGCTTTCAGGGAAAAAAAAAAAAAAGGGAAAAAGAAAGGAAAAAAAAGTGTGGTGTTTCCATTGTGCTTCAGAAAACAAACCCTTCAGGAAGAGAAAAAAATAATGGAAACATATGAAACATAAATTGGATACACTCAAAGTTAATGAAAGGAAAATCTTTTTTCCATTTTAGTTAATGCCTTAAATTAGAATTTTGGTATAAAAGCTGGAAAACAGATGGAGAGGATATAGGGTTTTTTTAAAAGAATAATTTGTTAGTGAATTTGAGGCTTGTGAATGAGAGTACCTAATAATAGCATTGGCTTGAGCAACCCTTGCTGTAGACTGCAGCTACTTGGGTTCCTCCACTGGATTTCTCCCACTGCACTGCAGGAACATGTCTGTGTCCTGTAGCCACATCCAGCAGCTCCTGTGGGTCTAATTCAGCCAAAAAACTGCTCCAGCCCCACTCTTCTCCCAATATTCATGACTTGGATGACATCTTCCTTTGTTTGTGTCTCCATTCTCTCCTTGGACCCCATTTCTGACAGTCTGTGTGGAGATCTTTTATCCCACCTTGCCCAGTCTGATGTAGATTGTCTTGAAAATATTAAATTGTCCTAATCTTCTGCCTTTCCCACTCTTTACCCACTTTTACCTCTGTGCATCCTATCATATTATTCAGATTTTTCAGTGCTCCTTCCACTGCTTTTGGCAAGACTCATCAAGTTGTGCATTCGCAATTTACACACACACACACACACACACACACACACAAATAATAAAGAAAGGTAATAAATCCTCATTTTAAAAATGCCCATTAAATACTGTTTTTCTTTAAAAACAATCCTCTCTCTCCATTCCACAGAGCTTCCCATGTATTCCTTCCTGTGTGTTTATCAGCCATCTTGTTTGCATAGTTGCTCCCCAAGAGATTTGTGACGGCTGGCTCACAGCACACTCTGCTGATTTACAGCAGCAATTAATCATTCCAGATCTCCTGGGAGGGGATGGATTTCTATCTCACAAGGATGAGCAGCAGATGATACCCACAAAATGCTGATGAGCCCCTTTTTTCCATCAGAACCCAAACACAGGGTTCATGCACAGGTGACAAGGTGGGCAGGAAGGTGGTGAGTGAATCTGGAGGGATCAAAGCTCCAGGTAGGGAAGTCCCAGGGAGTAGGGCTGAGGTCCTGCCCTGACTCACTGGGGTCTGTCCCTCGCCCTCTGTGGGTCCAGCTGGCCCCGTGGCCATCCCACACTGGCCCTGCAGGCCAGCAGCTCTGGAGCTGGGAGCAGAGTTGTGCAATTAAACTTGCAAAGCACCAGCCCACACTCACAGAGCCCTATCTGATCCTCCACCGGCAGCCAGGCTGACACACACCATTGATTGGTAGGCAGAAGGAAGGCAAAAATGACCAGGTTTGCTGCTTTCATTAAAATAATTCCAGGCCTGAGTTTTGGTCTCTGCCCTTCTTGTCATGCCACCCTCACAAAGGGGAATTTGAGCCAAGGGGAGCTGCCGCTCCTGCAGAGCAAAAACCAGGGGTTTGTACCAACACAAAGCAGCAGAGACCCTTCCTTCACCCTGGCCTTTGGTTGCACTTCTGGGCATTCACTCAGCTTAGAGAGCACCAATTTTCTCAGACAGCAGAGTGTGAAAAGCTGCGAGTGCAAGAGGCACATAGACCCCATCGATAATGACAACGATCTCATTCAGCAGTCATCCATAAATTGTTCCTGCCTCAAACACTGTTTATTCCAACGTACCTGAGTGCTCCTTGGCAACAGGAAAACTGGACATCTTAACGTTTCCAGGGCTGTCTTTGCCCTGACCTTGTCTGGCATTTAAACCCCTTCAGAGCTTGGCACATTTTTGACCTTGCCCCACGCAGGTTGCATGGCTTTCCCTTCCCTCCCCGCTAATGCCTCCACTCTCCTTTCCCAAAGCTTTCCCACAAACACACTAAACCAGGCTTGGGAAGCAGCAGGAACAAGAACACTGAGCTAAACCTCCAGGTTCAGACCGGTCTCTATGTTGGTTTGTTCTTCAAGGGAGAGGAATGTCTATCAGACGAGGACAATCTTTGGGGTTTTGACTGCCCAGCACACAGACACTATTCAGAACGCCGGGGGGCTGAACTGAAACATCAGCATTTTCCTAGGTATTCCTTGGGATAACCTGGAAACTTCTGGAGGCACAGGCAAAGAAGGAAAGGAGAAAGTCTCCTTGGGTTTCTTTTAGTCACTTGAAGCAATCTTAAGCTGAAGGCACCTCGGCTAAGGCCTGGAACGTTGGCTTTGCACACACATCCAGATCCGTTTAATAACCTGGATGTACACAATTGCCTTTCAACCTAGAGCATTATATAACACTTCACATGGTTTTGCAAGGAGTGTACCAGGGAGTATTTGCAAGGAGCTGAGCCAAGAAGCTGTACAGACAGCAAGGCGTCTGTGTTGCCACTACAAAGTGGATGTTAATTACCTAAAACAATACATGTAATAGGCGAAGAGAAAAATGCTCTGCGCTGCCTTGCCATACCCACTCATCTAGTGCATCTCTAACTGCACAGTTATTTAGCCTGCAGGGATCATAATTAGCTGCTTCATAAATTAATAAGGGAAAGGAGGAGGGAAGGGGGAAAGCTACCAGTGCAAGAATGGTGGGAAACTTTAGATAGGATGTTTCTCGAAGAATGTCGTTAGCAGGCATAATTGCTTCATTAAATAAAGGCACAGACAAATGCACAGGGATCCTCTGTCCCTCGAGAGAGAGAAGGGTTGGAAGGGTTCCCTGATAGGCACTGTGAGGATCTGAGCTGAAGGACACCCTGGAGGTGCCAGGCAAGTGCCACCCTGTGCCCAGCACGACAAAATGTTCCCAAAAATCCATGAAAAAGTGACGAGTACCCAACAGTGATTCATGACCCCCACTAACACCTTCCATCCACGGCTCTCAGAGTGTTGCAAGCAACAATTAGGGAAGTCTTGCAGGGCTTGTTATGAGCAGGGTGAAGACACTGTCCCTGTTCTGCAGATGGAGAAACTGAGGCAGGCAGTGACACATCCTGCTCCGAGTGCCCTGGCAGGTCAGGATCAGGCCAGCTGCACCCACCAAGATGGGCCTAATGAACCTACTGGAATCCCATTTACATCGCTTAATTATGAGTTCATAAAAAACAATGGGCTTTATTTCCTCTATTATGCAAAGAATTTACAAGGTGGGAGAAGCTTCTCCTGGCTTTGCCATTTAGGTAATTAGCTGGTTCCAGGCTGGGTGCACTCACACATCTTCACACACCATTACCACAGCCTGCTTTGGAACCAGAGCCTCTTCTGAGGCAATGGAAATATCTCCAAAAGCCCAGGAAAAGGGACAAAGCTCCACCTGACTGGAGGTGCTGCACCACCTTCCTCCTTTTGTGAATTTTATCTTCACAAACTTCCACACTTTTTATCCCTTCATCCACTGCAATTCTTCTTGCATCCAGAACCTGCCTTTACGGGTTCTTTCTGTAGATTTTTTTTTTTCCCTTAAAACCAGGCTTCTTGAATCACAGGGAGCTGAGGGATGTGACTTGACTGTGCTCCAACAGCAAATCTCAATGATTCAAAGTCAGGAGTGGAATTCAGCTCCCAGGCTTCAAGGAAAACTGGGCCAAAAGGAAACTCTGCTTTTCCCATTCTCCCTTGGCCAGCCAGCTAAAAGTGAGGCAAATAGGAAGCATGTCCCACCCTGAGCAATGTGGAGAGAGTGCTTTTTAAAACTCCAGCTGGTCAGGTTTGGTGGTGATCAGCTTTCTCCAGGAATATGTGGGATTTTGGGAGAAAGGCATGTGGAGTATTTTCCAGTTGATTCTGAAGTATCCCCTGTGTGTGCTTGCTTGCATTCATCCTTGCTAAACACCTCATCTCCTGAGCTTCCTCTGAGCTTCCTTCTCTTCCCTCAGTGCTAGGGTTGGTTTCTATTTTTGTTGCTGTTTTCAACTCTCTTTATGCTCTTCCTCCCTTTTCTCTCCCTGGCCAAGGTTCTGGCAGTCTCTCAAAGGAAAATGCTTGCTTGCATGCAGAAAGTATTTTTGCTGTGCATTAAAACCTTACATTCTTTTTCTCGCTCCCCTCCAGAATGCCCATTTTAGGATCGTGTGTCTCTTGCTTTATTTCCTCAGCTTCCCACGTGCTGCTCCACCATTACTTGCTTTTATCCTTCCACTTCTTTTCTCAGTGTCTAACCATGATTCTGTTCCTGACTGTTCTTTTTTCCTTTTTTGCTCCCTCTTCTTGGAGTTTCCTCTGCCTTCCTCAGCCCATGTCAAGCTTCCCATTGCCCTGTAAACCCAGGACACAACCTCACCTTTTTATTTGCCCAGAAAAGTGATTTTCTTCCCACATTACTGAATTCAGCAGGGCCATTGGGATGTACCAGCCTGCCCATGAGTTAAACTTGTGGAAAGTGAATGCTGGAATTTTATTTGAGGAAATCTCTAAAAATCTCACTCTGTGGGACTGAATTTCTGTGGCTGACTCTGCCCTCTCCCTTCCCCACAGAGGAAGGCTGGAGAAAACCTTTCCATCATGGACTGAGCTGGCAACAACAAACCTCATCCCTCCCACCCCTCGTCTCGTGATAAATTTCCAAAATTTCCATGGCACAATAAAGCTTTTTCCAACCAGGACCAGCGCTGAACATACGGACAGAGCTGAATATGTTGAGCCCTTCAGATTTGGGGTTTTCTGCTCTGTTGGCTTCCAGTGGCAAAGTTCCCACTGACTCCAGAGGGCCTTGGATTTCACCCTGGGTGTGGCTGGAGCATCTCGGACCCTGCCTTGTGTGAAGCACGTCCTGATCAAGTTCTTAAAGGTAAACAAGCACAAGTGGCAAAATAAAACTTCCAAATCACTCAATTTGTAATAATTAAGTGTTGTTTTCTTACAGTGCTGTAAAGAGAATGAAGTCTACCCCTTAAAATAGATTGTTGTTCTCTTATTGATGTTTTTCCATAAAGGATCTGCTTTTTGCCCTGAGGATATTCAATCTCAGGCCTTTCACCCACCACAGAAGCAGTGCAGAGAGCTTCATGATAAGCAGGAACTTTTTCATTATTTATTCTGTGAGCCTGAACTGTTCCTTGACAGCAATGATAAGAAACCTATATATTTTTGGGCTTGGAAGATCTCCTATACATGAAAGCCTAGCAGTGGTTTTGGTCTGAGTAGTTCAGATTCCTGACTTCAGGCCTCGTCTTAATTTCATATATTGAACTTAATTGATTTCAATGGGCTTATGATGAGTTGCAGTGGGGGAGGTGGCTCAGGCCTCTCGTTTCTGTTTTGATGGTGCAGCGAGGTTCCGTAAGCACCCGGATAAATCCAGTTCCCTCTGTGAGCACGAGCCATTCCCTGCCTGGAGAGAAGGTGAGCTCTGGTCTTCTCCTGGCATTCCCTGCGTGCCAGAAGGGAGCTGGAGCGAGATCAGGAGCTGTGGCATTGCACCAAGGGCTCACCAAGACAACGGGAAAATGGAGACACACGCGACACACTCCCCCAGGATCACCAGAGGACAAATAAAAGGCTTTTCCTGAGCTGTCCCAGTCCTTCATCCACTCCTGGGAGGAGCTGGGGATGGCTCTGGTCATGCCCTGCTGCTGGAACTGATGGAAAAGTGTCAGCTCAGCTCTCCAGGGATAAGAACAATCCCATGGGGATGGGTGCCGTGGTCAGGCGCTACATTTTCACCTTAATCTTAATTAATATTAATAATTATTAATTCTGGGTCCTACATGCACGAGGCATTTGATTCACTCTCCAGCAGTGGGGGCAATTTCAAACCCCTTTTTCTGTGGTGGCTGATGGCCTCAAACTCCTCTCAGGTCCAGCCTGCAGCAGCAGCAGCCAGTTTTGCCTCCCAAGTCAGTGACAGAGCTGTAGCTCTTTACTCAAGGACATCCCAAGTGCCTGAGCAGCACTGACCTTATCACTCCAGCAATCACCCAGCAGGCAAAGCTTCTGTCAAATACAAATTCAAATTAATTTCAGGAACTGTGAAATATGCACCTATCGGACTCAATTAAACCCCAAGCATTTTATTTGTGCGAGCACAAGAGTAATTAACTCTTCCAAGTCCCAGGTTCTTGTGTGTGCAGCAATTCCAGTTGCTCTCAAACGAGCCAATTTAAACATGGATTTCTGCGTGCTGAAAGTGCTGAAAGGCTTTGATTATTCCAGTCCTGGTGCTGTTCAGGGTTTGCAGTGGATTTGTCCCTTCAGTCCCTCCCTGTGCCCTTCTTGAATCCCTTGCAGTGCTGCAGAGCCAGAGCATGGCCCGAGTCCTTCCTCCTCTGCTGCCTTTGATGTTTCATTTGGTGATCTCCCAAAACACTCCTGCAGTGGGAGATGAATCAGGGACTGAGACCATGGCACAGAATTCTGCATTTAGGGAGCATTGGTGCTTTCCCAAAGGGAAAGGCTCTTCCCCGTTGTTCTGGGATAATCCTCGGCCTCTCCACAGGACAATTTTGTGTTCTGCATCCCTGTGGAGAATGAGGACCCTGCCAGCACAGCTCTGCTCTCAGCCTAAATGACAAATGTCTCTTTGCACACTTTAGAGCGACTTGCTGCCTCCAAGATCACAAAAATCCAGAGCTCTTTGCATTTCTCTGCTGCCTCTCCTCGGTATTTTAAAGCACTTTACAAAGCTGCAGAAGGAGCCTTCAACTCCCCCTCCCCAGGAAATGTATGCCCTGCACTGCTAAGGCACTAAGAAGTTAATTGATTTAATTTAAGTCACACCACATCCTTGGCAGAGCTCTGAAAGGAACCTGGGAGATCTGGGGAGGGAAGCTCTCCTCAGTCTGGGGGCTTTTAAGGGGCAGGAGATTTCAGCAGCACAGAAATGTCACTGGGCACTGCTCATAAACAGCTTTTGCATCTCCCTGGGGAGATCCAGCAGATGACAGAGCTGCAAAAAGGGATGAAAATCTTATGGAGCGGGGGATTTCAGTAATGCCAAGTGGCAGCTGAGATATTGGGTGATTATATTGCAAAACAGGGGGTTTGTCCTCGATGATCCAGAACTGCAGCACAAAATTTTCCCAGTTCACACACTTAAGGGCTCCGTGTCTCTCCCTCAAAAATGTTACTGAGTTTGTCCTATCATTCAGATAGATGGGTAAAAAAACAGAGTGGGAGACCAAAAAAAAAAAGGAACTGATGAGTCTCCCCTCATGGAAAATAGAAAGCTTTGCTCTTGTAACAATTCTTGTAAAAAAAATAAACTAATAAAAAAGAGAAATGCAAGGCTGGAGAAGGCAAACTTAAATCTGAATCAAAACTTGAGCAAGCAGGACTTGAAAGAGAGCTTGTTTCTTCTTCTTCTTCTTCTTCTTTTTTTTTTTTTTTTTTTTTTTTGCCTCCTGGAAAGATCTTGGGTAAATAAAGCCTGGCACAAACCCCCCTGCTCCAGAAGCATGTCTTGAAGAAGGATGAAATCAACACATTGAGGTGCTATTTATGTATTAATTAGTCAAATTAGCTGAACCAGAAGCAATCATACAGCTCAGAATGTCATTTGTGGCTTCCTGTACCACATGGGACACCTGAATTTGACCTTGAGCAGCTTCACACAAGGCTCTAAAAGGGAAAATCATTTCCTTATTTTCCCCTTTTTCTGGCCTGGGAATTTTTTTTTTTTTTGTCTACTTTTTTTTTCCCCTATTATTTTTTTCCTTGTCGCCAAGATTTCTGACTCGCAGCACATGGAGGTGGAATTAGTCACAAACCATTCTCTGTTTTCCAGAGAACTTCACAGGCTGGGGCTTCGTGGTCAACAGCACAACCAGGTGGAGTGCAGGGTAGATGAGAACCAAGCACTGGCATAAAACCTCCACATAATTTATTGTTTTATCCTCACTGGCATCTTTTGTGTTGTTGTTTTTTTCTACAAAGGAAGGGCATTATTTTAAAGTCCTTTATATTCATGGATTTGTCTCCTGTGAGTTTTCATGCCAACATACCAAATGTGCCTTTGCTCGTGCTGCTCTCAGAGCAGGTTTGATCCTCAGCTGGGAAAGGTGAAGCTCCTGCCTTGCTGCAAACCTCTCGAGGGACAGGAGGCAGCCAGGAAAGGTTCAAAATAATTTCCTGCAACCGGGGCAGGAACCTTTTCTCTGCCACACCATTCCTTGTGGAATGTTTGCTTTGCAAATGCCAGCACAGAGAGGTGACTTTCCCCCACTCAGAGAGGGTTTCTGTCCAGGCTGCTTCAGCCCTGTGCCAGCTAAAAATCAGATCCATCCGATGCCAGCTCAGCAGGCAGAAAGAGAATTCCATCCCCATCACCAAGGAACATGTTTGGTTCAGACAGACCCCTGAGCTGCAGTCAGAATTGCCCTGAAATGGATCCCACATGGAATTTTGTGGGTGCCACGTGAAGCGTGGGCACTGAAGGCTGGAAAAGCTCAACTCCAGCCCTTGTCCTGCTCCCAGCTCGGCTCTGACCTTGTGGCCAGACTGGCAGTGCCTGAGGGATGTCATCACACCTTGGGCAGCCATCCCTGCCTTGCTCAGATTTTTGACACAAAATCAAGGCTCCCTGAGCTCCTGCTGCCCACCCAGGCAGGAATCCAGAGCCTGGACTGAAATCCAGGCTGTCACAGCCACCAATTCCAGAGACAGCAAAATCAGAGCTCCCTCAGGAGCGTTGGCACCTCTGGCTTGCACTGGGAGCTGCGGGGAGGAGATGTTGGCCCTGATTTATTGCTGTGCATGTTGATAGCAAGCCCGTAGTGCTTTCTTTCCAAAACACCTTAATTTTCAAGTGTACTGGCACACGTGTCCCCACCCTTGGAAGTGCAGCTGGCTCGGGGGGGGGGAGAAGATGTTGCCGTTTTCAAGCAAGCTGCAGCATTAAGCAACCACCTTGGATGAGGAGACAACAAGACTTAACCTAAAAGGAACTGCAGGAGATCTGAAAGCAGGAGGCAATTATGCAAATTGCAATTGGAACGGGATTACTCGGGCTGGAGCCATTTAGTGCAGCACAGGCTGGGAGGTGGGATGTGCCAGGGGCAGTGGGGCTGGACATTCCTGGGATGTGCCACTGCCTGTCCCTGGAGATGCCACAGCTGCAGAGGGAGCTGGCAGCAGCTCAGGCTCCCCTGGACAGGGCAGCACCCGTCCCTTGTGGTCCCCATCCTCATCTCCTTCACCATGGAAGGACAAAGGAATTCCTAAAATTGCAGGACAAGAAACCCCATGGCAAGAAAGGAAAGAAAATGAGCTGGACTGTTGCCGAGCCAGCCAGGACTTGGCTTATTTTTTGGAAGGAAGGTCCCAGAGTGTTTTCATGGCTGTGCCCAGGCAGATTGAAAGGGTTTTGCATCATCCCACATGGTGCTGCTGGATATGGAGAAAAAAGTTCCACTGGAAAGCTGGGTCCTTCCCAGAAGGAAAACACCCTGGTGGTTGTCATGTCTGGATGTTGTTTTTGGTATAACTCACCCAGCATTCCCAAAGCTGCCCACTTGGGGATTCAGTCGTGATGAATCTTCCCAAACATCTCTGGGTTTTGAAGAAAAAGAAATAACATCAATGAAAGGTGACTTCATAGCTCCCTTAAAATAGAAGGAATGGATAGTGACTCGTTAAGCTCATAAATATGGGATAATACGTGCTGAAAGTAATTGTTATCATCAAATGTGGTTAAAATTAGTCACCAGCAAGTTAAAACTAAGCCTTACATCCAGGTTCCTTGATGAAATGCTCTTGCTGCTGTGTGAAGTGCAGAATAAGAGAGTGAGTACTAGATAAAAGGTCCTCAGGGGTTTGGCTTTTTTGGGACAATGCTAACAGAGCAGGGAACTTCACATTCAGGCATCAGGAAAGGTCAGTGAAACTTCAGCTTCTGACCTCAGCCAAAAGCAGGGAAAACAAAATTAAGATTTTCAAATCTTAAAATGGTGATGACAATTGGGCTGTTCGAGCACCCTCTTTCTGCCTCTGCAATCTGGGGTTCAGTGCTTTAAAACCTTTCCCAGAATCACAGAATGATGGAATTATTTAAGTTGAAAAAAAAAAAAAACCCTTAAGATCATCAAGTGCAACCTTTAACCCAGCACTGCCACTGAAGTGTCTCTGAGTGCCACAGCTTTTGATCCCTGCAGGGATGGCGACTCCACCACTTCCCTGGGCTGCCCATTCCAGTGCTTGACAATCGTTTCCATGAAGGAATTGTTGGTAAAACCCAATCTAAACCTCTCCTGGCCCAGCCTGAGGCCGTTCCCTCTGCTCCTGTCCCTGTTCCCTGGAGCAGATCCCAAATCCCCCCGGCTGTCCCCTCCTGTCAGGGAGTTGTGCAGAGCCACAAGGTCCCCCCTGATCCCCCTTTTCTCCAGGCTGAGCCCCTTCCCAGCTCCTCAGTTATCCCAGATCCTTCCCCAGCTCCCTTTCCTTCTCGGGACTCACTCCAGCACTCTGTGGCTCACCCATCACAGCAGCTCCCAGCTCAGTCCTTGGGGTACCAGCTGCAAAGAGGACAACCCAAATAATTAGAAAACAGGAAAACTGACTTCTATTTTTTCTTGTCCAAGACCTTTATGAGATCATTGTGAAGATCCTTTGTGATCTTCAACAGTTTTGAGGTTTAATTTGTCCTGGATTTCTGTGCCTGTGAGCTGTGCACGTGCTGTGGGACGTTTGCTCTCCCATCCCCTGACAGAGCCGGGCACACCTGAGGCTGAACTCACTGGAAAATGAGGTTGTTCTGAGCTCTGCCTGCCAAAACTTCATTAAGTTAAAAGGGGTACAATTATAACTTACCTTGCACCAGGAAGGGCAGGTACAAAGCTTCATCCTGCAGTGTTTTGGACGGGATCCTTGGAAATCTCTAGATTCTGAGTGGAAATTACTCTGGGAGCTTTTCTAAGTAGTTTTGCTGTAAAAGAGTGATTTGCACATAATCAAAGCCTCTTAAACACCCAGACTGGCTGCCCTGAGGAGACTCTTTTAACCTGCTGGTTACATACCCTGCTCAGGACTGGGCAAACCAAACCCTCAAATGATGAATCCAGTGTAATGTGAATATTGACAGACTCTGCTAATTACTCATGGGTGCTTGTCATCTGGGGCTTAAAAAAGCCCCAAACCCCCACCACAAACTTGATTCCCCTCAGTCCTCTCCTGACAGAAAGTTTTGTCCTAAGTGAGGAATGACTCCCCAGTTGATTTAAGGACTCCCACACAACCAAGGCAAATCGCTGAGGTTTTGTGATAAGTTCCCTCATGGTGTTCTCTCCACTGAAAATCAGTGTTTGCAGTCCTAGGAGTTGGCACCAGTTTTTCCTCTGGTGTCCCACTGCAATTCCAGCAGCTAAAATTCTGTCTGAGTCGAAGCACTCAGGGCAGCCACTGAGTGAGGGTAAAATAAAGCTCAGAGAAAAGCAGATAAAGCCTCATTTTCAACTTGCCCAAGGAAAACTGGGATGCCTTGGGTAACCCATCTCTGAATTCTGCCTGTGACACTCCGGTTATGGCAAAAATCTTCCTAAACTCACAAACCCACTCAGAGCCCAGCAAGAAAAGCAACATGGTCAGTGTGTGATGGATAATTTCAGAGTGTTGGTTTTGTAGGTAGCAATTTGCAGTTGTACACTGGAGTTATACAAGTGAGAAAAATGTTGTTCTCCCCCTCCAAAAATGATCTTTTGCTACTTGGGGTTAGGTTGGTGTAGTCCTGAATCTCTGTGAATGTAGTTGCAATTCCTGTTTAATAAAACTCCAGAGGTGATCTCGTTTTATCAGCCTTCATCTGTAATTAAGGCATTTAATATTCAAACTCTTTGATGTCATGTCATCTTTGAAACATAAATAAGAAGTTTGTCTCCATCTTCGAAATTAAGATAAATGAGTTGGAAGGGCAAGTCCCCAGAGAAAATTTTAAAAGCTATTTGGGTATTTTAATAGCTACCAAAAAGAAATAAAAAATAACAACACTGGTTTTAAAAAGCACATTGGTAGAAAGCTTAAAACAGTTTTATAGGAAGTGAATAAGACAAGTTCCATCTGAGCAGAGAAACCTGGACACAGGCAGGGTTATGACTGTTTGTTGTAGGGATTTTCTTTTTTTTTTTTTTTTTATTTTGGTCCAGGTGATTTGTTTGTAGTGAGGATCTCAAAGCCCTGCAATGAACTCCGTGAACCCTCCCCATTGTTATCAGATGGCAAAACAAGTCCTGGCACCCCATAGAGCTGTGCCTGATGTGCTGAGATCCCCAGGACAGCCCCTGTGGCTCTGCCCCGATGTTTCATCGAGAAATCAGTGGGAATGGGGCACCCAGTCTGCCCCAAATGCTGGCACTGGATGGAGCTGCACATGGGATGTCTGAGGAAAAAGGGATCCTCTCTGTCCAAGCTGGGGCAGAGATCATCCCATGGCATCTGTGCTCTGGGTGATGCCCAAAGAGGCTCCCTGGAACAGGGGCTGGACAGAGTTAAAGGAATAAAGCAGGGGTTTATTAAAAACCCTTCAAAGGGTTCACCTTGGGCAGTGCCAGAGCCCAGCTGTGCCTCCACCATCCCACCCAGCATGGATCCCAAGTCAGGAGTTTTGACACTTTTATAAGTTTTGGTGCATTTCCACCTTGGGGTTCATTGTCCCATCCCAGCTCCAGGCTCTGCAGTCCCACCCTCCCAGATTCTCTCCTCAATTCTCTGCTCTTTGCACTTTCTGGGGCTGAAGCTGCAGCGGTGTCCTTGGTTGTGGGCTGGAAAAGGATTGTTTTGTGTGACTGAGCTGTGAGCAGAACTTGGAACACTTGGTGTGGAGTTCAGAGTTATATCCTAATGCAGTGCAGAATCTGGGAAATATGAAAGCTCAAGCTTGAGGCATCATGGAGAATGCTCTCCTCACCCATTTTCCTCCCCTCACCTGCCCCTGACGTGAATCTCACCCCGGTCAAGCTGGAAATTTCTATCAGCAGAGCCAGGGCTCCAGAGCTCCCTGATCTCACAGCTCAGCCACACCGTTGTCCTTCACTCCTACTCACAGGCACTCAAGGATGTGAAGTTTCTTTCCTGCCATCACTCTTCCCTTCAAACTTGTCAGAAATGTCTCATGTTCTTCTGGCTCCAGGCCCACTTCCACTCTCTTCATCCCTGTGCTGGGATCCCTGGATCTCAGCCAGCTGGGATGGGAGCTCTCCCCCTGCCTGCTTATAATTAGAACATGCACACGTTGAAGTTTGTTTTCTTCCCGAAGCCTTTATTGGAGGGTTGGTGTGTAGGAGGGCAGGCACACAAATCCTGTTATTTGTAGGTTCAGAGCGGTGCGTGGGAGGCAGGTACAGAAATCCCATTAGTCATTAATAAGATTTTAGAACAGATTCCTTAGGCAAGACTTGGAAAAGCTCTTCCTGGCTGTCTTCTGATGGTATTTAGGTCTTCCAATGCCCCACCAATCCATGTCCAGCCAGGCTGAGAGTGCCCTCTCCTCTTCCTCCCTTGCAGCACAGACTTCCTTTTATTTCTGCTTTGAATCATGCAGAATTCTTCCCAATTAGCAAAAATCTGCCACCATTGTTAATTATATCAGGAAACTGGAGCAGCAGCATTTGCATTAAGGCCTTGCCTTGAGCTCTGCACCATGGTCTGCACAGACTCTCTTTCAACCCTAAGTGATGAAGAATTCTCCCTGCCCCAAACTTCTAATTTCCACGTGTAAACTGGAAAAATTTCCTGGACTAAACTGGTTCTTGGAGTTCAAGGTAAAAAAGCCAATATCCAGAACTTCTGATCCTATGAGGACCCGGCCTCTTTTAGATGTTTTAAAGCACTTGGCTGAATTTTTATGTGACTGTGCATTCCTCTCTCCTGAGCACAAGCCAAGGTGATTGATTGGAGCACTATTAATCACAGAAGACCAAGGCATGATCTCAGTGAAGTTCACAGAGGAGCTCTGAACAGTAAATACATGAGGAAGAACAGGTCAAGTGCCAAAGAGATGAGTAGAGCCTGCCCTGAAGTGATTGTATTCCAAAGGCACAAGGGAAGAGGGAAAAAAAAAAAAAAGCCAGACAAGACACAACACATCCAGAGTGGGAAGTGGGTATTCAGGCTTGAATATTTCTTGAAATAGGTGGGGTGTCAGTGGCAGTTTGCTAAAAACAGTGTGGGAGCTTGGCTCAGAGCAGAGCTCCTCTTGGCAGGTGGGGCTGGGAAAGGCTGCCAAGATTTTTGGGTGACGGAGACACAAGGATTGGTGCCTGATCCTTGGGCAGAACCGTCACCCAGTGGCTGATATTCCATTTTCTCCAAGCCCCTTCTGACACCTGCTTCTTCCTGGGTTGGATTTTTCTCCATTTGCTGGGTTAGGTGAGGCTGCCCTGTTATCTGCAAGCCTGGCTTTAACATGACATCTTCAGCAGCTTTTGCCTGCCCCTTGTCCAAGGGAGTTTTTGGGGGCTTGGACCAGCTCCTACCTCAGCACTTCAGCCTTTTCTGTCCCCTGGGACTTGGGGGGCTCCAGGGAAGTCCAGAGGCTCCGGGATGTGTTTCCCATTAAGCACCAGATGAATTTCCCATCTTTTCTTAGCAGCTCCTCCAAACTGGGGATTCAAGTCCCCAAACTCCCAGCTCCAGGAGCCCATCCTGGAGTGCAGAGAGCCACGTGTGGGTGGCAGTGGAGTTCCAGTGTCTGCCCCATTTGTTTAAACAATTGCTGCATGGCTGGTTTTGAATTTACAAGTATTTAGGAAGTTTTGAGATGCCCAGACTGGAAATGCTGGTATCTCTTCCACTCTCTGCCTGAGCTAAGGTGTTGTTTCACAGAGATTCAGGTGAGGGAAAAGGTTCCTGCTGTTGTTCTGCTCCTTTGCTGGTTTTTTGCCTGGGAGATGAAGAATCCTTTTAGACATGGAGCCTTTCATGATCTGCTTCATCCACTTGAACCTTTCTTTCGAGACTTCAGGCATACAAGAAAAAACCCAGATGTCTCAGGAATAAAAAAAAAAAATAGAGAAAAAAAAAGAGAAAGCCCCCAAACCCCCAGCTTTACATGCACTTGGATCTTTCATTTTATAAAAACAGTCAAGCCACAACCACAAGATTTCACAGATAAGAGAAAAAATGTGGATTGTACTTAATTCAATATTATAAAGAAATGCTCTTACAGGGAGACTGCAAGCTGAGCCAAAGCCAGACCAAGACTGCTGACTGATCTGAAAAATGTGAATATTATTCACACTGGGACACCACATCTCATAATGCTCCATGTGTGCTATAGTATATAATTATGAAATGTTTGCATTAAGTAACTTGGGTGCCTAAATACAGATGTTCCTTATTGACATTAATTGGACTTGACATATCTTTGGCCTGCTTTATAGCAGTCACCAAAGCATGCATTTCCACTTTACCGTACATATTCTAAAGGAGCTCTGTTCCATATCCACCTTATTAACAGAGAAAAACATTAGTGCCTCAGCTATCTGTCACAGATTTCAGCTAAAAATGCAATTGCTTTGCATTAGAGAGTGTGGTTGCTGGGGACTGACCACAAACATTAATTTCTGCTCTTTTTTATTTTTATTTACAGTGAAAGCTGTCCCTGAGACTTAGAAAGTGATTTTTTTCTTTCCAGAGCTGTCAATGCATTGTGGCAAATTTTGCTCAGGTTTTTTTATTGCCGTAGCTCAAATGTCAAGTTTGTGAGGAAGAAAGGAAAAAGAAAGAAAAGAAAGAAAGAAAAGAAAGAAAGAAAGAAAGAAAGAAAGAAAGAAAGAAAGAAAGAGAAAGAAAGAGAAAGAAAGAAAGAAAGAAAGAAAGAAAGAGAAAGAAAGAAAGAAAGAGAAAGAAAGAAAGAAAGAAAGAAAGAAAGAAAGAAAGAAAGAAAGAAAGAAAGAAAGAAAGAAAGAAAGAAAGAAAGAGAAGAGGGAAATATTTCCTTATTTCTCATATAAAAATATAAGTAGCTTTTGCACTTGTTAGTTTAAATGTTTTGCATTACTCTGCAGTGATGTCTCATCCCAGTATCTGGAGAAAAAGCCCAAATATTAAATTAATTCTCCGAAAGAGCACCCCAAAAGGCCACCAGTTTTCTTTGAGATAGTCTTCTTTAGGTGTGTCCTGCAGCTGAGATTCAGATCTCAGCTTCTTCAGAATCCCCATGGAACCTTAGGTTTTAAGCAAACCTTCCCAAATTGGTATTTTTTAAAGGAAAGATCAGCTTGGTCTTTACATTTCCCTCTTCATTTGTGCCTTTCAGCTGGTTTGTGAATGGGTGGGAGGTGTTTCAGTGGAAGTTTGTGCTTTTAAGTGAATGCAGAGATGAAAAGACATTTGAAGTTCAGTCTAGGAATTCGGACATGAAAATTGAGGAGAAACTTCCTATCATCCCAGGCAGTTCATGCAGCAGGACAGTTCCCTCTTGGAAAATCCTGGTTAAAATCAACAAGAATGGAAATGAAAGTGCCCAGAGCAGAGTCTGAGATTACTCAGATCCCTCCTTGTGAGAAAGAAGAAAATCTTGCCTGTATTGAACCAAACAGTGAAGGTACAAATGTTTTCTGACTTAAATTCAACTTTTCCAAAGCACATAAATCTCTTCTAAAGACAAATACTTGCTCTTTCCTTTAAAATTATAGGAGAACATCCCACATTAAAGGATCTCTTTTCTTCTAAAATAAATCAATTAAAAGTGACTCAGAAGTTTTGTACAGGCTGAGAGCTCTTCCCTGACTGAAGGAATAACATTACTCTCCTTCCTAGCAAAATGCCACTTTCCATCCCAAAACTGATGCTCCATAAATATATATTAAAAAAAAAAAAAACCAAATGAATTTTCTCTTTGATGTTGCCATTGCAAATTATCACAAGTCCAAGGCTCTCCAGCTCGGGATATGAGATTAAAAGGGAGCTTCCCAACTGCAAACACTGATTTAAAGGGAAAATGGCAAATTTTGCACAGCACAGGCCATTGCTTTGAAATGCATTTCAAAACCAAGCACATCTGATCACACCCAAGGCAGGAATATCCCTGTTCCCAGAGTCCCTGGGAGCTGGGAGGAATTGCAGTCTTCAGATGCAGCTGGAAATTGCTGATGGAATACAAATATTTTAAAAGATCAGTGGATGGGTTTTGAAGTAAAGAAAGATAAAAGTGATGTGATGTTAAACAAAAGGCCACAGTCACTTCAAAATGCAGGAAAAATCATCCCAGAAATCTCCTATCTGCTTGGAGCTTTGACACCAAGGAGATTGGACTGTGCCACTTGTATTTGACTGGTGCTGAGTGTGACATGAGTACTAAAACATTCCTTTCCTCTCCTGTAGACCATTCCAAATGGCCAATAAATACCTGCCAAAATAATCTGGAGTTCATCACAGGTCATCCCAGGAAGTTTTTGTCCAGGCATGTCCATTAATGGACTGATGATCTGCTGTCATTTATGAATTAAGAAAAAAAAAGAGGGATTTTTATGTTCATCCTGCTTTTAAATTTACAAAGTGGCAATTCACAACTAGAAATGTGCTAACACCTCGAAGTCACTCAGCATCCCAATGGCTCAGGTAATCAAATACCATGCTCCAAGTTAATTCCAATTTTATTTATTCCAAGCCTGCCTTTCTCAGCCCATCTCTGTTACTGCCACCAGCAAAATTTCCTTATCTACAATCAAACACTTCCAGAAGCTGCTGGTTTTTCAGCAGTGTGTCTCTCTATGAAAATAAATTTTATTTTCTCCAAGGCTTTTTCCTCTGCTGGAGGTTAATTTTTATTTTCTACCTTAAACATGGGAACCACAAGCCAATCAAATGAACAAAATTTCTGTCTGAATGTCTTCATACAGAGGCACAGTTAAGATCTGAGAGAATGCAGCTGTTAATTAATTCTGACCACAAGAGCTGCAGCAGTAAATCCTGCTCATCTCTGACACAATTCCAGACAGGAATTTTTATACAAATCCATGAAAGCAAAAAGGTTATTTAAGGCCACAAACAGCACATGAATAAAACAATTCCACTCCTATGTGAGGCTGCACTCAATTTATTTCCAGTGCTGGGTTACCTTGTCAAGAAATATCAGACAAAGGAATTAGGAGACAAAAAACAATCTTTGCCTTCCAACTTGCTTATCCTCTCAGAGCACACCCTGATGTGCCTTGTGCTCAATTTTGCATTCTGGGAAACCACCACAAATTTGGGTAGAGCAGGCAGAGTGCCCAGAATTCCTTCCAAGTTTGGGGAATGGGCCCAGAAGTCTTTAAGTGATGAATCACCTCAAATTCTCCATAATGGCCCTGGCAGCAGCCAAGACACAAAGTTCACCTCTCCTTGTCCTGCAGGAGAGGCACAGACCTGCAGCTCAAAAGGTGCCAAGAATCAGGAAAATAACCCAGGAATCACAGCCAGATAAATTGGACCCATGGATTGGAGAGGGAAAACACAGGGTAATTAAAAGATCAAGGAAATCCAAGTAAATCAGCTCTGTTCCAAGGGCTGGGGACAGGCTTCCCTTCCCAGGCTCTCAGCAATTGTCCTGTCCCTGCCCTTCCCAAGCTGGCAGTGCCCTGCTCAGCCTCTGGACCAGGGGACGGGCAGCAGGGCACACAAAAAAAGGATATTTCATGCTTTTAACCCTGAATTATTCCAGTCTGGCCAGTGGATTTGTTGTCCCTTGGCCACCCATCCCTCTGAGCAGCACAAACCTGCAGGTGAGGCTTGAGGCGAGGGTTTGTCAGAATTCAGCAAAACACAAACAGCAAATGAAGAATGCTTCAGCCAAGTCCTGGCAGCTGCTTTGCCAGGAATGTTTGTACCTGTGGTTGTGCTGCTCCCATCGTGGTCCTGGATGCCTCTGTTCTGGTGGGAAAGATGGGCTTGAACACAAAAACTGTCTGTGCAGCAAACAAACCCAAACAAACCCAAATAAACCCAAATAAACCCAAATATACCCCAATAGACCTCGCAGACAACGGCACTGAGCCTGCCATGAGCTCCCCTTCCCACAGGTGATTTCCCAGGTAGATCTGCAGCCCTGTTTGGTGTCTCAGACCATGTCTACGTTCCACCAGGGGTGCCTGGTGGGAGCACAGACAGCTGAGATAACACAGACCCTTTGTCTGGAAAAGTTCTTCACGTGTGCATTCAAACCCAGACTCAGGGAGGGTGGGAAGTGTTTGGGTAAATTTGGGTTCAGGTGGTTTCAAAACAGTAAGAAATCAGTTTATCGCTCTTCTCCTCCCCTGGATGTACCCTGGGGATCTGTCAGCAATCAAATGACAGCTCTAATGGCATTGCCTGCCTTTATTCCTGATAAAACTGGGATCTCAGGGACCTGGGGATGCAGCAGCGAGTTGAGGTGGTGCTAAAATGGTGCAGAATTTGCAGGCCACCATTGAACTCCACACATTTGTAAGGCTTTCCATTCAGAGCTACCTGCATTGTGCATTTACTATAATTATTATTACTGTTATTATTATTATTATATTTTTATATATATTTTGTTATTATATTATTATTATTATTGCTGCTGTACTGGAGTTCTGGAGCCTGGGAGATCTGAGCTTTCTGTGTTTTCTGGCATTGACCCCCAGGAGAACGCTGCTTTTGACTGAGGCCTTGGAGAAGGTTTCCAAATTTGAGTGAATGAGTTAGAAACACTGGTGTGCAGTTAGAATAGAAGTGTGTGATTTCACATGGTGAAGGGTTTGGAATTTGGGGTTTTTAGAATATTGTAATAGGCATGGGACAAGATGGACATTTTTGGGAGTTGTCTCTTTCTGTCTTTTTCCTTCTTCATGGTTTCAGGTAGTAATTTTTAGTTCAGTAGTTAGTTCTGCACTGAGGGTCACAGGAGTTTGGTTATTGGGTCAAAAGCATAAATAATATAGGTGTTAGCTCTGTATTGGACTGTTTAGCTTTAAAAGACCTTGTAACTAACTAAATTCAACTCCCTTTTGCTCGCTTTTAGCTGGTAGCTGGGAGTGTTGCAGAACTCTCTGTACTTCAGATAAGATTTAATAAACAACCAAGTCCGAGAAATTCATCTCCTTCATGTTTTTAATCCCGACTCTGAGCAAAGGCAGAAGAAAATGAAGACAAGCCACTAATTAGGGGGTGCAATTACCCCATTTACACTGCTGTGCTTCCCACTGCCACTGGTCACCAGCTCAGGCAGCGGCAGCAGAGGGCTGAAAAAGCTCCTAAAATCACTCAGACAGCAGAGACTGCTGCTTGAGCTGGGGACAGCCAGCTCCCTTCAGTCCTACAGCCACTTCTGCTCCAGTGGCAAGCACCAAAGCAAGCTTGATGAGCCTTTTCTTTTTTTTTTTTTTTTTTTGGTACAAGTTTTCAAGGAAAAATTAAAAAAAAAAAGGAAATACTGAGGTGGGAAAAGATGCTTATTTTGTTGGTTGGAAGGAAAAGTCTGGGAGGCAGCAATTTCAAAGGATATCGAAGGTACTTAGTGTCTGTCTCTTCCTCAACTTTCCCGGATTTCAGAAAAGGAGGTCTTTGTTGTAGAAGGTGAAAAAAAAAACAGTGATCATCCGGTTTCTCCTACATTTTACCTGCAGAAATGTCTGAAAGGAACAAAAGTCCTTGTTCAGTGCAGGAGCCTCCAAAGGCAGAGGTGGAAGGGAAGGAGCATGAAGGAGCATCATTATTATTATTATTATTATTATTATTATTATTATTATTATTATTGTTTTCCTGCATTTTTACCCCATCCCACATTGCAGGCACAGGTCAAGTGCAGCACTTTATCTTCACTCTGGGGAGGAGCCAGAGCTGCTGTCTTTGATCTATCCCAGGGTGATGAGTCTGATAATGTTTCCATCTGACAGCACCAAAGCAAGTCAATAAACAGAAAAGCACAAAATTCCACCTCTGAGAAGGAATTTCACCTCCCACCTGTTGTGTGGGATTTTTTTTTCCCTTAAGAAGCAGTGGTGGGAGCATTAAATATGATTTGCACTTAAAAACTCTCTATCCAAATCCTCTATCATTTGATCATCACTATCCTTGGTCAAAGGGGGTCCAAATAAGCACCACTGGCTGAGAAATCCTTGTTTCCAAACTTTTCCTTGAACTTTCTGCTGGAGTTTCAGACTCTGGAGTCAGGGATTTTTTCAGTCTGGAGTTTGATATGCAGACTCTGAGTCCAGAGTGAAAAGTGAAGTCAGGAGTAAGAGGCTGTCTCCAGACTGAATTCCTGATTTCAGGCACAATTGCAAACCATGGGAAAATCTGTTTCATGGCTGAAGAGAGGGAATGATTTTCCTTGAGCAGCTTCAGGAGCTGATCATGGACAATTCCAGAGCCTCTGCTTGGTCCAGTTCCAGGAACAGGAGGAGTGGTTTGGAGCAGCTCTTAGAATCCTTAGATCTCTTAGAGGAGAAAGCCACTTTGTCTATATTTTGAATTTATGATGGTGGAAGCTCATAGGGATTGATCCATGGAATTCATGGAGAATTGGCCCAATATCTCAAAAAAGCAAAGCAGAAGACAAGAAAGACAAGAAATAAGACAAGAAATTTCTTCAAGAATACAACCCCAGACAGAAGCAGGAGTCACTTCCTCTTGGTAAAAGCTAGTTGTAATTAAATTCCTTTCCTATAAAAAGCTGGACTTATTCTTTGTGAAACTGAAGAGAAGAAAAAAAAAAAAAAGCACAAACAAATTTGGGACAGCTACAGCACCTCCTTCACCCTTATGGAGGCACCCAAACCTCCAGAAATCTGCTGAGCTGTCTCCAGGCAGGCAAATGAAACCTCCCATCAGCACATTCACACAAAATGGTGCAAAATGGAACAGCGGCAATTTCCTATTGCCCAATTCCTCTCTCAGAGCACTCCTCATCCCCTCCCTTTTCTCCTGCAGTTCTGGACCTCGTGCAGGGGGAGTCTGGACATTTTTACTCCCAGTGTCTCCCTCAGGACTCAGCCCCACAAACATTCTCTGGTCCCATGTGAACAGCAGAACGTCTTGGGCTCTTTGTTTATGCCACTCTCTAATTCACCCTTGGACAGAAAACAGCTCCAAGGGATGATTTTTTTTTTTTCTTTCCCCCCACTCTCCTTGTCTGGAAATCCACCATCACCTGCAGGTTTTGCTGCTCAGTGAGACAGCAGAAACAGCAGAACATTGGGCAGTAAATGAATGGTTCTGCTGAGCTCGTGCTGGTGATGGGAAGGAAAAGGGCTATCAGTGTGTGCAGTGCTGCCACAGCAGATGAAGCTCTGGGTAAAGATGGGAACCAGCTCTCCTTTATCTTCTCCAGAGCGGCTGGGCCTCGTGGCTGCTCAGGATCCTGTATTTGCATCTCCTGCTGGTGCTTTTTTCCTTTCTGATTTCCTTCTGCGGGAGAGCTCTGACTGGAAGGATGGTGGTAGGGTGGAAAAGGCAGAATTGTGAGGCTCTTCTGAGTCAGCAAAGGCACCTCAGCAGTGAAAATAATGCTGAGAAGCAGCAATTTGCTTACAAGGGCATTCCCACCTTCCTCCTGTGCTGACTTGGGAAACCGTGAGAATTTGGAGGGAGGAAAGCCATGCAAATAAAAAATACCCAGCAGTAGTAATGCATTCATGTTTGGGGAATATGGGCAATGCCTGGCCCTAAATCTGAGATTCACGAGGGAATGGAGAGACACAGAACACCTACAGATCTAAAGAAATAATCCCCGAGTTACTCAGGCACACCAAAGCAATTTGGACCTGGAACGCTCACGGATTTCAGCATCGTTCTAGGTGCAAGTTGAACTCCTCTCACAACTTTATCCAGCTGGAATTCAGATATTGTGAATGAATAATTCACTCCGGGTTTTGTTTTCGTACAGGGAGTAATGAAGCACTTTTCTGTCCCGATAATTAAAGCACTAAAAGATGTTAGCCAACAATAAAGTCTTTCTGTTGTGCCCTAGGAAGGCAGGAAAACTTAATTTATCTGCACCTAGATCTCTGTACTGCTCTGTTCCCAATTAAAAATGTATTTTTGGAGAAAAATGTGGGTATTTTTTTTCCCCACCACCAGGTTATTTCTGATTTTAACCGTGCTGTACAATCATTCTGTTTCTTAGTATTATATTTATTTTTATTTCTCAAAAGGAAAGTAATGGACAACTTAAAAACACAGTGAAGCAATGTTTATCCCGAGGGCATCATATTAACATTTCTTGGAGAATTGAGTGCTTGCAGCTTTCTGATAAACAGCCTTATTTTTTCTTTTGGCAGCTAAAAAGAAAAAAAAGGGCAATAAAACTCTCCGTGGCAATTGGTTGATAGGACCCAGAGCTCTTTCATTTGCCAATGGAAGCAGCAGACAAATCTTGGGGGAAAGAGAGAAGTTTATTTGTTAAAAAGGAGTCAATATTGCAGGAGGGCAATGTGGTGGGCTCAGAGGAAAGGTGGGAATTCCTCAGCAGCCCGGAGTGAGAGAGGCTGGAAAAGGCTGATCCAGACCCTGAGTGTATCCTGAGTTTGAAAGCCAATTCTCCTGGCTTTATCCATGGACTCGAATAAAACCAAGCCAGGTTATTCCCAGGCAATGATGATTCCAGTCTGGAACCTGGAGCAGGGCACAGGGACAAAGCCAGGTCAGGCTGGAGCCTCTCCCTGCTCCACTGGACAGATCCAGGTGGGATCTGAGTTCAAGCATCTTCCCCCTTCCTTTGATCTCAGGAGCTGCTGTGCAAAATGCCTGACATTTCTATATTTTACCTTTAATTTTACTGAATCCACGAAGAGCTGGGATGAGGGAGCAAAGTTCCCCAGCTCCAAAGCTCCCTCTGGAAATGCTGCTTGGTGGATTTATTTCCTCACCAGCAGAGCAGCTCTTCCTCACTCCCAAACACTTGGCCTTGGCTTAGAAGGTAAGACCATCCAGGTGAACTTTTGTTCCTGCTGTAAATGGGCCTGTCCAGCTTCTGCTCCTTGATATTTTAATCTGGGCATGCTGTGGAGCAGCCAATGGCTCTTAATTCTGTTTGTCCATGTGCCCTTCTCCATCATGTGCTCCTGTAAACATATTCAGAGCTCATAAAACGTTAATTAGGAATAAAATAAAATAAATAAGGCAATAATCTGAGCCTTCCAGTCCCTTTTTGGCCCAAAGGATGTTCTTGCTGTTAACTATTTCCAGGCTGTTCACAAACAAGCAAAAATTTACCAGAACAAGAGACCTTTTTTTTTTTTTTTTTTTTTTTTCTTTTACGACGCAATGAAAAAAAAAAGAAGCACAGCCCAGTAAATCATATAATTAACACAAGCTTGGTGCTCGGCGTGTGAAATTAACCCAGGGAATAAACAAGTGGCTGGGTTAATCCCAGCAAAACTCCTGCCGTGCTCCCAGCAGTGCTGGATGTGCAGGCACGGGGACGTGGCCTCTCCCAGCCTGGGGCAGGCTGGTGTCCATCCAAAGGGATGGATGTGGCTGAGCTGCAAATCCTGGCAGGTTTTGGGGTCCTGTGTGGATGTTTTGGTGTGATCATGGCTGTGGAATTAATGGGTGAAGAATTTGGTGTGAGGTGACTTCTGTCCTGAGGGGTTTGTGGTGGGAATAAACCCAAAGGAGGCACAAAAGGAGACCCAAAGGAGAAGACAAAAGAGAATGGGGGAAGGATCAGAGATCTGTGGAATAGTTTGGGTTGGAAGGGACCTTAAAGTTCCACCCCCTGCCATGGGCAGGGACATTTCCACTGTCCCAGGCTGCTCTAAGCCCTGGCCTCGGACACTGCCATGGAAGGGGAAGCCACAGCTTCTCTGGGAATTCTATCCCAGAACAGGAATTCCACCCTCACAGGGAGGAGTTCCTTCCCCGTATCCCATCAAACCCTGCCCTCTGTCAGTGGGAAGCCATTCCCTGTGCCCTGTCCCTCCATCCCTGGTAGTTTCCTTTGGAGAGCACCAAACTTTCCAAAAAGCCCATCCATGGTCACACACACACAGACCACCCCAGCCAACAAACATCAGCTGCTTCTGAACAAAAATTGAAAATGTTTTACACTTTACTGCTGGTAAATGGGAGCTGAAAATCAGAATGTTGAAGTTAACACCGACGTTTAATAGGTATTTTATCAAGGTGCATTCTTGATTTTGGGAGTTGCACTGAAGTTGAAATCAATTTCTGAAGAGCTGGAGGAATTAATCTAAGTCAATTATTTGCAGCCAGCCAGGCCAGAATATTTGTGAATCAGCATTCAGGTTTCTGCCTGAATATGACTGAAAATGTGTTAAGTTTGTGGCTCTTTCTAAAATCCTGTTTGTACTGCAAGGGAAGGCTCACCTCTTGCTGCCAATTTTTGGTTGAGGACTTCACTGTTCTTTTAAACACAATTGTAGAACACAGTGGTCTCCTTGGGGGCTCTTGACCCATTTTCTGAGCTTAATCTAATGAAATTCACAAATGCTGAACCTGTTCTTGGTGTCTCAGAACTCATCCAGATGAAAATTTCAGTGCTCACTGAAAGGATTTGAAAGACCCCAAACAACAAGGCTCCTTGACTTCAAATCATCTCAGTTAGAGCAATATTGGAGCTGATATGAGTAGAGATTTTCCAGAGAAAACTGCTCTGAAGGATCCCTGTGGAGTTCTGAGCCTCAGTGCCTGCTGCCAACCTCAAGTAATGATGTAAAAGTGCCTGCCCCAAATAAAGGTTTATCAAATGCTTGGACAGGCTGGGCTGGTGATGGCTCAGCTGAAGTTTAGTGGTTTGCCTTTAAAATAAAGCCTGTTAGTCAGGCAAAAGGAGTAAAAGTTGGTCTGTAATTTACCCCACATTAACTGGATCCTAAAGAAAGACCTCTGCCTCAAACCAAGGTGGCTGATGGGCACCTATCATTAATCTCAGAAAAAGACAAAACCAAGGAGACTGAATTGTCCTTTTTTTTATTTATTTTTTTTTTTATTTTTTTATTTTCCCTGAAAAATCACTCACCATCTTCTGCAGAGGTGCAGGAGCAAACTCTGAGCTGCAGAGGCTTGGGTCAAACCACAGCAGCAGAAGCAGAGAAGTGAAAGAACAGCACAGGGGAAAGTTTATTTTCTCATTACTCACCCTGGTCTTTCTGCGTGGACAAACTGCAGCACCAGCAAGAATTCACCAAAAGGCTTCTAAAGGATGACCAAATGTCTGGGATGAAATGTTTAATACAATGTGGCTGTCAGAAAGAAGGAAGAAAGAGAAGAGAAACCGCACATAGACACACATAAAATCCATTTCCAGAGTGAGTCAAGAAATTTAAGAAGCCAACTACCTTAATGTAGTTATTTGTTTGTTCCCTGTCTCAGCTTCTAATACGAGGGATAAAAAAAAAAAAAAAAGGTTTCTACAAAGTACAAAGGGGAAATCTGGGATTTGGACTGCATGAGTGCTACCATGTACAGTAAGATCATTACAACTCTTTGCAACCAGGTTCCCTCCTATTTTCAGTGCAAAATTTCAGGCGTTCAGAGGGAGAAAACAAACTCACCAAGGGAGCAGCCACTCTGAAAAGAGTCTTCTGCATCGCTGTGGAGCTCAGCGCCCTCCTCAGCATATCCACCATCTTCCTTTGCATCCTTTTTTTTGGTTCCTTTTCCTCCTAAGCAACTTGCTAACAGCTTATCTTCAACAGCCTTCTAAAACCAGAGCCCAGGGGATGGCAGGGACCCGAGGCAGCAGTCAGCACTTCATCCTCCACGGCCTCTTCAGACCCAAGGAAAAGCCTGGTGGGCGCCAGACCCCAGGCTGTGCTCTGGGAAAGGCATCAGGTGCCCCAGGAAAACGAGAAGAGCTCTGGAGAACAGGGACGTGTCTGCAAAATGAGAAGTGGTCCCCACTGAGAGGCTGCAGAGCTGCCCCACGGCAGCCACTTGGGCAGCAGGTGAATGGCAGACATCAAGGGCCACGAGGTGCCTTTGCTTTTCTTCCCTTCCTGGACTGATGCCGGGCACGGCTGGTGGGAAGGACTGACTGCAGGCAGGAGGAATTCAGTGGGGTCAGTGAAAGCTGCTTTCACCAAGCCTGCCTCAGGTGGGGTGTCAAATCTGAAATTATTCCACTCCTAAACTCCACAGAACATTTATTTTCTGGTGCATCCCAACCATCCTGCATAGCCCTTTTGGAGCTGCAGCCTGCTGCTCTCACTCAGCTCTGCCTGCCCTGGGAAAGGCCAGGATTAGGGATCACAGTTCGTGCCAAAATGGGCTGGAATACTGGGATCCTTTGAGAACAAACAAGGCTTTAAAAAAAAACCCAACAAACAGATAAATGAACACCAAGAGATTCCATTATGTGGTGTAAATTCAGGCAGATCTGAGCGCAGTTTTCCAGTTCTTGTGGGTTTGTAAAACTCCAGCTCCTGGAGCCCTGTGATTATCTGAGAATTACAGCTGGCATTAAAAAATAACAATGATTAAAAAAAAAATCAAAGGGGTTTGAAGACAAATTGTAATGCACAAATAATAAATATTCAGGATTCAGAGAGCAACAGAAATAATCCATACTGAGAATTTCGCAACTCCCTTGATTTCCATTCTGGGGACTTCTGTTTTCTGCCACATGGGACAGGAATCCCATGAATATTTTGCTTGTGTAACTCTCTTTCTCCTCCCTAAATTCTCAGGCAGAGCCATTATTCCTGACACAGAGAAGGAATACAGTTGATTGAGATGTGTAATTCCCAACTTGTTTCTAAAAAAGGGGGCAAGGCATGATATTGTACCTTTTAGAAGTACAGCCTGCACTTATTTATAAATTAGAACTAATTACAGGTAACCTGTCTTTGGCAGGAGTAAAAAGAAAAATCCAATTTTCCATCCTTGGCAGATGTTTCAGTGTCTTCCCATTATGATCTCAGTTGGCTTTATCAAGTGATACCACATTATAATTAGCTGAGGTAAATGCTACAATTCAAAGGAGGATGCCCAAGAGCAGGAGCTGGAGCTGCAGAAGCCTCAAGCAAAGAAGCTAATAAATGATCCTCCTTCAATTAGGCAATTATGTGTGAAAGAGCTGAGAGAGCTGGACTGGAGACAGCATTTCTTAATGGGTTGTTCAACACTCAGGGCTCTTAAGCAAGATATATCCTAGGAAAAATAGAAGTGCTTTTTGTTCTAGGAAAAGAATTTTTGCTGTATCTGAAACGTGTTTTTTTTTTTTTTTCCGTAAACCACTATAGGTGTATCTGGATCAAACATGAGAAAAGGTTGCTTAATTTATTCTTACATTTTTACCAAAAAAAGAGCTTTCTTAAACTTCTTTTTTTTTTTTTTTTTTTTAGGAAACAAGGTCTACATATAAGAAGAAACATCCATATTACATATTTTAATTGCCTCATGGCTTAAGAACACTCAGCCTGCCTGACAAAACAGAGACGTTTCTGAGGCTACCAAAAAATCCCAAAATATGAAATATTTACTCATTCCACAGCAACTTCTGGCCTTTACAGGAACTATTTCTGAGCTTCAGGATTTTAAATATTTTTTGTAAGACTACTGTTGTCATAAAACAAAGCCAAACAGGCTTAAGGGGCTAGAATAAACTCATTTCTCCCATAAAATAACAGTACAAGTCCCACGTCCACCTGAGTAACTGGAACTTGTGCATCCAGGCGTAGGCTGCGAAAGCATCAAGAGGAGTGGACACTCATTCCTGGCTTTTCACCACGTCTTGGTTGATGTTTTGCACTGATAATATGAGAAATTTCTGAGTTGCCTCTGAAAATTTCAGATATTTCACTCCCCATGCAGATTTGATGCTCCCTGCTGACGCCCCCCAAAAAAGCTCTCAGTTCTTGAATGTGGCTGCTCAGAATTATTGCTGGTGTCACTCCAATGATTATGGGAATATTAATTATGATGGTTATGGAAATGGTAATTGAAAATAATGATGTGTCCAGGGCATGGTCTTCATGGGGGAGATTCTCTTAGTGGCTACAGCCTTTTAAAGGAGTTTTGTTATTTTTGTGTTGTTATTCTCGTTGGCTGGAGCGTGTCCAGGGGAGGGAATGGAGCTGGGGAAGGGGCTCAGCCTGGAGAAAAGGAGGCTCGGGGGGACCTGGTGGCTCTGACAGGAGGGGACAGCCAGGAGGAGAGGGAACGGCCTCAGGCTGCGCCAGAGTGGACATCAGCAGGAATTCCTCCATGGAAAGGGCGCTCGGGCACTGGAAGTGCCCAGGGAGGTTTGGATGCCCATCCCTGGAGGTGACACTCGGTGCTGTGGGGACAAAGTGGGGATGGGACACAGGCTGGACTCAATAATCTAGGAGGTCTTTTCCAACCCAAACCATCCTGTGGTTTAAAACAGTTAAAGTTTTTCTGGCCAAAGGATGCATTTGCTCCTTTTCACCCAAAGGAAGAGCAGGTGGGAGCTGCTGAACACCCTCAGCAAGTCCAGCTGGGGCTGTTTCCATCCCTGGCACAGCCCTTGGGTGTCCTGGTGCCTGGTGAAGGATGTCTGGGAAAAGCAGGAGGGCTGGGCCAAGCCTGGCCTGTTTGCACCTCATTTCTTTTGGCCCAAGAAGGAACAGGGACCCCCAGGTATCAGTCCAGTGCCCATTCCAGGAGCTCTGGAATTCTCTCCTTCACTCTCCTGACAGTATAAGCAGCAAGGCTGAGTTAAGTACCTAAAGAGAGATGGCAAAAACTCTCCCCCTGCATCTCCTTTCAATGCCCCTGAGCAAATGTTCCCTGCGATTTAATCTAAACTGAAATAAAGCCTGGCTGTGTAATGCTATAAAACAAACGTTGCAGCTCCTTGACAAGACTAACAATAGGTCAGGCTTATTTGTAGAGAGGGAATGCTAACATTAGCTTGGGTCTGTAATAAACTTCTTTATAAACAGCTACTTTTCCAAACTGATTGTGTTTGAAATGCTGCAAGCTCACTTGACCTCCGTCCTCTTTGGGGTTAAGTACATCCTTGGGCTAGGGTTTAACACAGCACTTTGGGAATGTAAAGACTTAGGGTGCCTTTGGCCTTTCTGCCAGCCCCATAATCTGCTTACAAGCTCGTCCTGAACTTTGACCCTTTGGAAAAACGTTTGCTCCACTTCAGCAGGGACATTCTGGCTCTGTCCTGTGAGAGCCAGAGCGATGGGAGAATGTGCTGACGTTGGGAATGTAAGGAAACAGAGAAGGGCAGCAAGGTTTTGCCTGGCTGCAGGAGCTCTGATTCCCCCAGGTACATAGGAAATATTATCAGTGGCCCACAAACCCTACACAATGTGGTTCTTCTCCAGCAGGGCACGGGGGCCAAGCTCAGTCCCCTGCTCTGATGGGGGCCAAAAGCTCACAGTGCAGCCCAAGACAAGAGACATTTCTGAGGTTACTATACGATCCCAAAGCATGAAGTCTTTACTCATTCTACAGCACACTTCTGGCCTTTATAGGAACGACTTCTAAGCTGCATTTCCCAGCAGACAGCACAGCACATCTCCCTCACCCCTGCCTTTCACACTGGCATTTATCTTGCTCTCCACCTGCCTGTACCTGCTGTGGCACAGGGAATGCATCCCAGGTTTCTCTGCACTGCAGAGGGAGGCATTTCTGTGGGAAATGGAGAATTTCTCTCTGCTTTTGTGTGAACACAGCTGGTGTTGGTCATCTCTCCTCTCTCACACTGCCATGGGCTGTGACTGTGAGCAGCTCCATTTTGGGAATGGGTTTCACTTCTTGGCTGGAGCTGCACGGTCCTTCTGGATGCTCTCCTAGGACCTGGAGAAGAGTAAACAAAGATTTCTGAGAGGTTGGGGTGAACTGTTTATTTTCCACAGGTTTCTTGCTGCCAGGGATTCCCACCCCGTTTTCTCAAGCAGCCTGTTACTTGTGACAGACATCCCTGAGGTTGCCCAGGCTCTATTCCCAACTCACACATACTTTTGTTTCCAAATACCACCGAAATGACAAAACCCAGAGAGCATTCCTGAGACAGCTTTTGTGCCATGACTACGGGCTGTGCTCGAGAACGTCAGAAATCTGAGCTTGGGGCTTGCTGCCTCCTCCACCTGAGCTGCCTCCTGTGCAGAGCTTGTCATCTTCACCACGAGTGATGCGATTGAAGAGAGAAAAGTGTAAAATAACTTTATAATCACCGTTCTTTATTTTTATTCCTGCGTGGCTTGAGAGCACTTATCATGGACACTTATTCCACAGAAGGCCTTTGCCCACAAGGCTTTACAGGCTGAGTTGTCCCATTCCATTACTAAAATCCCTCTTGACCTCTGGGCTGAAGAATTTGATACAGATTCTTTTGGGAGATTAAAATTTGGAAAGCCACAGCCCTGTTGTTACAGCTGGAGTTAGCTACAGCTCCACTTCAGACCACTTTTGTTTTCCATAGCATTTGATTTCTCTCCCCTCCTCTCTCTCTATCACAGCCAGGGCAGAGCTCACAGAGGGTAAACTCTGCCTGGATGGAGCTCACTGGGGAGAGCAATGATCAAAACCCCAGAGGATTTCCCCACAGAATGACCACAGCAATATTTTAACCACCACCAAGTTCAGCTCTTAGTGCAGTTTTTCTCTGCATTGAGTTTGTGTGGCGAGATTTTGGGATCTCTTTGTTTTCCCTGCGAGAGCAATTGCTCGGTGAGCTCTCCCTGGCCTTATCTTGACTTTTTATTATATTTTCTTTCTCTGCCCAGCTCAGAAGGGGAGTGCCAGAGCAGCTTTGGTAGATAGTGGCATCTAGACAGGGTCAAGCAACACATTCCCACTTATTCCTAAATTAACAAACATTAATTTTGGCACATCCTTTAGGAAAGCTCCACGTTATAACTCCCTCAGTGGATAGAAATAGCTCTGTGATGGTGGTACTGGGAAATTCACACTGGGACCACTGGGACCTCTGAGTTGTCCAACCCAACATTCCTGACAGGTGAATCCTTGCAGAGATATTGATATGAAAGCTAAAAATAGTTGAGATGTATCAAAATCCATCCAATTCCATCTACCCTGCTCTAAGTCTGTGGGCAATCTGGAATACTGGGAGCAGGGGAAATATTCATGGAAGTTCCCAGACTTCCCAGACGTAGAATTCTGTATTCTATGGTTGGCAGATAAACCTGTCCAGAAGACAAAAAATTAACATCTAAACCTAAGATGAAATCACTTCCAGATGGCAAAAAATTGGTATTCCACCTATAAATTAGCTGCCAGCTCCATCTGATGTTTTGCATCCCTCTCTGCTAAGTGTATCTGACAAGACAATATATAAAATAAAGTAAAATTAATGTATTCCATAAGCTGCCTGCACCTCCCTCTTTTACAGGAGATAGCCTCCAGGAGTTTGGGTGTGCCCATGAAAAATAAAGAGAGAAAAATCGTTCATTACCCTGTATCAAAAGGATGTAGGGCACTTTTTTTTTTTAACTCTCAGGATGGCAGACACACATGTAATGTATAATAATTCCTATTTATTCTTGTCCTATGGCAGAACAATTCCATCTCATTGATATCACAAAAGGCAGCTGTGGTTCCAAGCCTCAGCTTCTCATTTATCTCATTTGGTGGCTGGTGAAGATAATTTCGAGGCGAAGTCGTGCTGGCCAAATTCAGCAGAGACAACTTTCCACCAGGACCCAAAGGCTAAATATTTCCACTGATTTCCACAAGAAACAGCTCTTTATGAGGCCCAGACCATTCACTTTGCAAGAGCAATGGTGGAAACATTTTGAGTTGCTCAGGATCTGTGCCAGAAGCCCATGATGGACAGGTCCCAGCAGTGTCTATGGTCTGACTTGGCTTCCTTTGGCTGCCACCAGCCCATTTTCATTTGTCTTCATTTGGGTTTGGCTACGGTGCAAAATTCTACATCTTTTCCAAACCTCCTGCATCTCACAAAATAAGCAGATGTTTTCCTCAAATAGACTCTTGTACAAGGAGAAATGTCAGTATGGTTTTAGAAATGACCCATTAATGTCTTTTCAAGTAAAATCCTCACATTCTTTTCAATTACACTCCCAATCAGTCTCATTTGTTTCTTGCAAACCTTTCTATGAGCTGCTGCTGAGTGAAGAATATCTGGGAAATGCACCCTGAGAACCTTCTGTGGCTGCTTGAGTAGAGTTCATGCTCTACTGCAGTTTAATTTTGAGATTTCTTTTTCCATTTACTGTCTACGACCACTTGATCAGGAATAACTTCATTTTTCATCATGAAAAACAACTACCCAACAGCAGAAACACACATTAGATATAATACTGGCAGAATAATAGTGGAAATACATGTTAGATATAGTACTAGAAGTAAACCAATGGAGAAATACCCCTGACTACAAGATTTAAGCAATTCTGGGACCTGGATTTGTAAAAAATCAAAATCTAGGAAATGTTAGTTCATAATAACCAAGACAGGACTAAAAAGGAAGTTGTGTGATATGAACTGGTGAGAAATGCTTTGCAGGGTCTCTAAAAACACAGAAGTCACATCAAAGCTACAGAAATCTCCACTCCTGGTTCTTAGTGACTATTTTGTATTAGAAGGAGTGGGAAAATTATTCTGCCCAGTCACTGTTGATGGCACCACGAGCACTTTGCAGCACCTGAAGTTCATTTTTCCCTTGATTTGCAGCCTTCTTAGTGAAACACAAGCCACCATGAAAAGAATTTTTTTCTTGCCAAACCCCAAAGCACCCCCCAGGGACCACACCACACCATGTAAGATCCACCATCCCCTTCCCAAGGCTGACTGCAGGGCTGTGGTGTCTCCTGCCTGCTAAATATCTAAATTACTGCAACAATTTGGCATATCTCAGATGTAGCTGCTCAATTAATCTTCCCAGATTGTCAGACCAGCCCGTGGCAGAACATCTTTGGCACCAAATTTGTCCAAGCGACAGGGCTTTGTTTCCAAGAGTCAGGAAGGAGAACACATTAGCAACAACAAAAGGTGAAATATCAAAGGTTCTCTCGAGTTAGCAGCTTTAAAGCTTTCTCATAAAACCATCCTGTGACCCTCCAGACAAAATGGTGATGTTTCAATCATGTCATTACCTGAGGCAGATTACAATTTTTTTTAATTATTCTTCCCCTCTGCTTTCAAAAGGGTTGTTTTCAAGTAGGAGGAGAAGAGGCTGAATAGTGGAAAGGGCGTGTGCAGCTGCTCCATGAAAAGTACATTTCAATGCACATAAATACACCCAAAAGCTTTCTAAACATTGCAACAGCCCAGACACCGCTGCTCCCGAGCAGAGCATGAAAGAAGAACAAGCCTAAATCAGATAAATCCCACAGTAAATCAGGTTCAGGAGAGAGGAGAGGAGAACAGGCTCTGCTTTAGCCAAAAGCAGGGAGTGGGGTGGGGACAAGTTTTCCTGTTCCTGCAGGGCCCTGCTGGCTTTCACCCTGGTGGGAAGGGGAGACACATCCAAACCCTCCTGTCGGAGCCTCTTTTTCTCCCATTTGTGGTGAAGTTAATTCCTAATAGCAAGAATTATTCCTGGTCAGACAGGGCTGTCCATTTCCATGGAAGTTTTGGGTTCAGGAAAATGGCAGTTTCTCATGAAAAGCACCCCTAAAATCCCCAAGTCATAAACCTCCAACATCAGCCAGGGAACATTTCTTTTTCTTCTCTCTCTGGCATTGTGATCTCCAGCGAGTTCATTTAATCGTCCTTGGGTTTCCCCAGTGATAAAAAAACAAGTAATAACAACATTAACATTCACTTACTTCTTTGAGGTGCTGAAGAAAATTCACTCTGCAAATTAACATAATTTTCCTGACATTTTCTGCTATTTACGTTGGGTTTTTCCTTGCAGAAAGGTTAACTGGGGCTGCAAGTACAAGCTCTGACCCAAACTCAGCAGAAAACCTTGCCCAGGTTTCATCATAGCACCCAAGCTGCACCAGGAGAGGGGTCAGCCTGGACATCAGGAAGAATTTCTTCATGGAAAAAGGTGTTAAACCTTGGAAGGGGCTGCCCAGGAGTCTGGAGGAATCTGGAGGTGTCCAAGGAAGGTTTGGATGTGGCACTCAGTGCTCTGGGCTGTGACAAGGTGGGGATCAGCCACAGGCTGAGTTTCATGGGCTTGGAGGGCTTTACCAACCTCAGGGATTCTGCGATCATTATTTTATGATTATTAATTAATTATTCTGATTAATAAAGCCTTGCCCATGGCCCAGGGCACTGCTGGGTTCTGACGGATGCCCAGCACAGAGGGAGGTGCTTGGGGTTCCCTTCAGAGCCTCTCACGGCTCTTCTGCCCCCAAAAGGAGCTGTTCACAAAACCTCTCAGTGGGGGGACACAGGGGGCTTTGTCATATCAGGTATTTCTTAATAAAAAGAGCAGAGTGGCCTTTTTGTTTACATGGAAACAGCCTCTTTAAAGCCTCAGCCACGTGAGGGATGCTGCTGCTCTGCATCACTCCACAGCTGGAAGTGCCACCGAGGCTGGGCTGTGCTCACACAGGGACAGCAGGAGGAATTATCTACCAGGAGCACACAGCCACGAGCTTTAATAGCTCCCAGCTGTTCTCTGAGGGGCAGAAATTACTTTATTCCCAGTTTATTGAAGTATAACAGAGGCCTAAATCCTCGAAGGTATTAGGAGTTAAGGCAGGTTGAACTCGGCTGCAGTCGGGCACGCACGCACTGGGTGAGCCAAGCAGCACACACGCACTCAGAGGAGCAGCAGAAAACCAAATTCTGGCCCTGGTTTTGCCTCTCTTGAGCATTTCTTCTGCTTAGCTAGTGCTTGGTCATGGGCTTAGGGCTGGGGAGCTGCTGAGCCAGCATTCCGTGGGAAAATGCATTTCTATTTCTGTGCACAATGTGGAGGGACAAGGAAGAAATTCTGCTTTTCATCACATTTTCAGTTACCTCTTGAAAGTGTTCTTGCTTTGGTTTATCACTGAGGAGGTTCAGAAGACCTGGAAGAAGAAGAACAGGGAGGAAAAGCATCAGAGCAGAGAGCTGAGGGGCTGATTCCTGGGCAAGGTGAGCTGTAAGTTTGGGTCAGGAGTGATGCCTTAAGGGCAAGAAGAGAAGGCAAAGGTTATTGGGGCAGCCAAGGAGGTGCAGTCCTGTGCCCCTGAGCATGTCCTGTGCCCAGAGATGGACTTGAGCACCCATGACCATCAGAAAGGGGACAAGGTGGCCTTGTTTGCCAAAATATCAGCAGCAGATTAATGGGGAAAAAAAAGGAGTTTATCTGGGGGGATACAAAGAAATCCACGTTTGGCTGTGATGCCTCAGGGGAGCATTAAATGTTTGCAACTTGGAGATGCCCTCAGGATGCAGAGGATCTCTTGTGCCACATGGGAGAAAGGAGTCTGATGTAAAGTGGCTTGTCCATCTTTATCTCCTGACAGTCTGTGTCCAGGAAGGAACAGAGACAGGATTCCAGGAAACCTCTTCTCAGCGTGCTTATGTTTGAAGTTCAATGGCATTTCCCCTTTTTCCTTTCCTTTCCTTTCCTTTCCTTTCCTTTCCTTTCCTTTCCTTTCCTTTCCTTTCCTTTCCTTTCCTTTCCTTTCCTTTCCTTTCCTTTCCTTTCCTTTCCTTTCCTTTCCTTTCCTTTCCTTTCCTTTCCTTTCCTTTCCTTTCCTTTCCTTTCCTTTCCTTTCCTTTCCTTTCCTTTCCTTTCCTTTCCTTTCCTTTCCTTTCCTTTCCTTTCCTTTCCTTTCCTTTCCTTTCCTTTCCTTTCCTTTCCTTTCCTTTCCTTTCCTTTCCTTTCCTTTCCTTTCCTTTCCTTTCCTTTCCTTTCCTTTCCCCTTTCCTTTCCTTTCCTTTCCCCTTTCCTTTTTTTTCTTCTCTTCTCTTCTCTTCTCTTCTCTTCTCTTCTCTTCTCTTCTCTTCTCTTCTCTTCTCTTCTCTTCTCTTCTCTTCTCTTCTCTTCTCTTCTCTTCTCTTCTCTTCTCTTCTCTTCTCTTCTCTTCTCTTCTCTTCATTTCTTTTTTCTTTTCCCTCTTGCCGTGTGACTTTTTCATGTCAGACTAAGGGGGTCTAATGAATGGAAAACTGAAATTGGAGGATTTTCATTATTTAAGGAAATTAACCTCATTTAAAGGAAATGAGTGTTCAGAGGCAGAAAGGAAAGTCATAATTTAAATTATATCAGAAGCTGGTTTTCCTTATGTAACATATTATTAAACAGTGGGGAAAAGCTTTCACTAGGCAGCCTCAGGGAGCACTCAGCAACTATAAAGAGGGTTCACATGCATGGCTCTAATATGTTAATAAATTATGCTAATTACAAGCAAGGGATTAGAGAAGGGGAAATCAAATAATGGTGCAGTAACTGGGCTTCTTTCAACTTAATTTGCAACATTGCCTGTCTGGGCTCCTTGTGGAGTTATGGGGTTTGTTTGTTCCTTTCAAAGACTCTGAGCCCCTCTTTGGTCTGTGGGAAGAGCAGTGGTGTCACCCCCCAGAGACAGGGGGTGAAAAAATGAAGTGTGAGGGGAGCAAAAGTGAGGATGAGCCATGCCCCCAAGGAGATGCCAGGGGCTGGGAAGACCCAGCACAGATCCTGCTGCTTGTGCATGGTGCCAGCCTGGAAACCTGGGTGAAAAATGCTGGAAAACAGAATGGACTGGGTCAGGCTCCTTCTAGAAGTCCTGAATCTTCTCCAAGATGCTGGAGGGCAGCGTGTGCCCTCAGCTGCCAGCCCTGCAGTGATAACCTTTCTCCCTTTGCTTCACAGGAAGAAATTCCCACATTTCACCTGAATGGTTCTTCTCCCCAAGAAGCAACATTTCTTTTCTTATTTGGAATCGGAGCCATTCCTTGCCTGGGGGCTCCTTTATCTCATTTTGAGTGGCTTCTCAGTAGGTTTTGGATCACTGATGTCAATGTTTTGATGGACACCTTCCCCTGCTGATGGAACTTCCCCCTTTTTTTTATCCTTCTTATGAACCTCTCAAGTGGTTCGACACCTCTGTTCACCTTTTCCTTTGGGATTCGCTGAAATTTATGACAGGAGGAATTGCAACAAATTAGAGCAAATAAAAAATAAAGCAAAGCTGTGTTTTATCTGTAGTTTTGTGGTTAATCCAGGATGCAGAATCCCACTGTCCATCACATTCTGGCTACAGCTGGATGTCCTTCAGAGAAGGATGGAGGTCAGAAGGAGAAAAGCTGAGTGAGCTAAGGAAGGATGACATTGGTACAGAGATGGGAAAAGCTCTGTGTCTGCAGTGTGCAAAGTGCTCCCTAACAGCTCAGATCTTACTGGCAAGGGCTAATGGAAATAGACACAAATGAACATTCACAAGTCCCAATTTTCTCATTAAAATACAGAGACTTTAAAAAAATAGATGCAACCTGACTGTGTTTACTGCCTTTAATAAGACACTGCCTTTTACCCTTAGGAAATGGACAAGTATTCATTTTCATAAATTCCTTTTTAATGGTTTTTTCCTTCTTTTTTCCTCTCTTTTTTTTTTAATTCGCTTTTTCTCTTCTTCTCTCTCTCTTTTCCCCTCCATCAGCAAGGGGGGTGGTGAAAGAAAACAGAGACAAGCCAGATGCCTTTCAGTGCTTTGATCAGTTCCTCTGCAGACAGCCAGGCTGCCTCCTAGCACCTCTTTAACTACAGCTTGCCAGTAAGAAAATGAGCTGTTTTAACTCTGCAATTACAGTGCCTGCTGAATGCCTGTCATCACAGCAATAGGAACCTGATCTGAACTGTATATCCACTGGAGAGAGAATTACAGCAACCAGGGCAGAAAGTTAAATACCCCCTGTGGCGCTGAGACTCACATAAACCAAAAAAAGTCCCCATCCCAGGCCTTCTCTGCTGATGTAAATACATAAAACCCTGACAGTCCCCCTCAGAGCTGCTCAGGAGAGGCAGAGAACTGGGAGCTTTAGGGTGATGCCATCCTGCTTTTTACAGATCTTCTTGGCAATGATGGCTAAGAATGCCTAGTGAGGGATGGCAAGGCATAAACGGGGTGAAAAATAAATACAATAAGCGAAGTCGTGTGTGCAGAGGGTGCCGCTCTGTTCGTGGCACAAACAGAAATGCATCTGCGGAGCCGAGGCAGGAGGCAATTTGCCTTTCAGCACCACCTCTGCCTTGCTCTTCCATCGTGGAATGGGCTCCGAGGGTGAAAATTTGGGTGAGTGCACAAATCTGCGGCCACTGGGGGCAATAGGGCTGGGATTTCCTCCTCCCTCAGGCTCAGCTTTAATCACCACATCGGCCTCCCCCGAGGCACAGAGGCTTGTTTGAACCCCTGAGAATATTGTATAATCCTATTGTGCGCATTCATTTTCCAGCCACCCTCTCTTAAATTATACAAATCCCCCAAAAAACACCATCTATTTGCATTCATGGGCATTTAATGTGCTGGCATTTCTTTGGGAAATATGCAAACCAATTGTAATTTGGGGCTGATCCAACGCATATTCAATCAGGCAGCCCTGAACTAGACCTTTGCATGATTTAATTTTTGCAGCTTGTTTCATTTACACTTCGTTTCATTTACCTGGAAAATAAGTGGGTAGCAGGCACTTCTTCAAGGCTTCTTCCATCACAACAAGTGATCTGCCCATCAAGAGAATCTGAGGTTAGAATTATACAGCTTTAATTTACTTGAATATGTGGGAAAAGATGGATTATGAGTAGACAGCGCAAGCCAGAATGTTATTAATTGGTTAATGGCTGTTTTATGGAAGCATTTTCCCATGGATCACAGCCTGTTAGCGGAATAAAATTAGATAGCTACTCCTCTAGTGCACAGGATAAAGGCCTAAGAATTCAATCTTATGGGCTTTGTTTCTAATTCCTTCAACATGTATTTTTATTGGGGAGATTTTAATACCTGCATGCACAGCTTTCTATTCTGAGAAGTGTGCTCCCATCCCGGGTTATCTCGGGGCTGAGTTACGAGCACTAATTGCCTCCTGTTATGTTTACAAACATCAGGCCAATGTTTTCACACCGAAATGGCAGCGCACAAGTGCCTTGCTCAGCTCCTGGCCACTGCCAGGGGTGGCTTTGAACAACCCTCCAAGGAGCTCTGAGAGCCGAAAAGCGGGATTTTGGAGAGAGCTGCTTGGGGAGCTGAGTTTTATTTGCTCTGGGTGAAGCAGAAATCCCTTTATTAGACCCTCCAGGAGCTGGAGGAGTGGTCAGGGCCAGCCTGTGGGCTTCCAGCAGGGTGAACACATCCCTGGCACTGGTTCTGGAGCCCCTCTGGCTCCCCAGGACAGCGCTCAGGGTGCACGTGCATCCCAGAACAGCCTTTGGGCCCTGCCGTGCCAACCTGCACTGAGAAAAACTCCTAAGGAACCTGGGGTTTTTTTACTGATTCCCCGTCCCAGCTTTCTTGTCTGGCTCCATCCATGAAAAGCCACATCCTCAACCCCAATTCCCAAGGGATGGCACTGAGGGTACTCAATCCCATCCCTGGTTCGCTTCAGACCTTCAGACTTATTAAATTCACACTGACTTGGACCAGTTCAAAGCCACTTTTCTCATGGTTTCACCCCCACCTCAGGCTGCTCTTTGACCTGAACCTCACCCAGAGCCCATCTGGAGCAGGGCTGTGGGTTGGGTGCATCCAGCACGTGTTGGATTGCTTGGTGCTTGATGATCCAGAGGGATGAGCAGCTTTTCCGAGCTGCTCCTTGGTGCCAGGATCTCTCCTCCTCTATATAGGTGTGTGTATATATATATATGTATATATATGTATATGTATATGTATATGTATATGTATATGTATATGTATACACACATATATACACCTATATATATCTATATAGCTATATCTAGATATGTTTATAGATATTTCTATCTATATATATCTATATATCTATATCTATATCTATCTATCTATCGATATATCTATAGATCTATATATCTACATACCTATATATTGATATAGCTATAGATCTATGCATCTATAAATCTACATATATATCTCTATATATAGGTATATCTCGCTATATATCGGTACATATATCCCATATACCTGCGGGTATCCATGCCACCGAGGTGTGCTGAGGAGAACAAGCCCAAGGGGAGCCGGCAGATCTTGCCGCAGACTCAAGCTCCCTCTGCTGAGGAAAATCAGAATTTAATCAGCAGTGGCTGAATGGGACTTGGCTGGTTTCGGTGTCAGATTAAGCGACAACCTCAAGCCCTTAATGGTCTTCACGGCACGGGAGGATGGAGAGAGGTCCCCGTGTAAAAATCCACCTCGATTAAACCTCTCCACACCCCGGCAGTCTGGCTGCTGTGGGCTTTGGGGCTGTGGGTGTAAAACACCGCAAGTCCTTTTCTGTAGAATTCTAATGACAAGGGACTGTGCTCATCATCTGCAAAATCACCCATTCAAGAGGAGCAGCGGCAAGTCACACGTGGATTGTTGTCACATGGAATAATGCACAGCCTAAATATTCCCAAGGCTCTGCTGTCTTCCGAGAAACCACACGTATTTACAGACATTGCTGAAGGCAAAATTCAGCCAATAATATCTCATCTTTATATTAGACCATTAACTTGCTGTGGCTGAAGCTGTTTCCTTGCTGAGTTGATGTGTCCTGATGTATTTATCCTGCATAATTCATCTGCTGGGGAGGGGGGTGTGGAAATGTGATGCAGGGATTTATTCTTCCAGTAGCTGTGAGTTATTGCAGACATCTCAGCCAGAATTCATTTGTCCTATCATAAATGCCTGAGAGTGAGACACAAAAAGCTGAACTATTCTCCCTTTGCAAAGGGAGATCTCTACAAAAGAAACTCTGGGTAATATTGCAAAAATGCCTTTTATTTGTTATTAAGAGGATATAGAAGCAGACACAATTGATCAGGCAGTTTAAATATTAGCCTGCTTGGGAATTTGTAATAGATCAGAGCAGCTGCTTGTGTTATGTGATGTTCTGGCCTGAAAGCAAATGTTTTCCTAAGAAAGGAATATCAAAGATGTCTATAAAGGCACTGGAGATACTCCTGACTCTCCTGTAATTTTCAGCACCCTTTGTCTAATTATCTCTGATGTTTGACTTCTGGGTTTAAATTCTTCAGAAGAATCAGACCTGCAAAAAGATCGAACCTGAAAACACATGTTTGCACGTCTGCTTTCATTCTCTGCTGGTTTTTGGTGAATAATGGATTAGAGAATAGGAAATGTCATTTCTTTGACTGCACTTCAGGGGTAGCCAGGATGGTTTGGATCGTGGCAACAAGGCTCTGAAAATGTGATGGTGTTTTCATGATTGTAACCATTACAGGAATTCTATTTTTTTCTGATTGCTGGCTGCTTTTGCTGTATAATTTGCACTTTACAGCTTCAAGGCATTATTTCCCCTGCCTGTGTGATATGTGAAAGCAAAAGAGCATCTCCACTGTCAGGGGGACACCTGAGTGTGCTGTGGGTGTCAATGGAAAGAGAAACACCTCTCAGGAAAAACTCAACAGAGAAGGAAATGCTCCATGCACTGACTCCAAATCCACAATTTGGATCTCTCTTTCAACATCAAGTTATTTTTTTTCGCTCCCAATTTGGTTCAAAAATAAATAAATACTCCAAATTCACTTGGGGTGTAAGATGCAGTAAGATATTTCCATTGATTTGCAAAGGGCTGGCATCAGGTCTCAATTAAATTCCCCCAAACTCAGCTGCTGCTGTCTCATGGCACATAACCTGTTCTGAATCTAGTCCCTGTGTATGACAGGTTAATTTTGTTTTTTCTAGCAGGGGTGCCTATGGGGAAACCCAAATCATGTGCTCAAGAAGGAGAAGCCTTAAAAGCTCCTACCTGCTGTTGGCCTAGTTCTTAACACCACGAGTCTTTCTCCTTTCTTAAGAGCATCAAAAGCCTCTGGATGTAATTAAAACCTGTGTCTCAGTTATGTTCATCCAGTCCCACATCACAAACAATATGAAGGGATTAAAGAATCACATAGCAACAATAAATCCACCCTTGTTCAGCAAGGAGTTTACCAGATGGGGCAACTTTTCTTGCAGTGTTGTACAAATTGTTCTGACTGAGTAGAAAAACCACAGGTGCCTTTGTGTGGGGGCCACAGAAAACTGAATTAGGTTAAAAGTATCAGATGAAGATTTTATTTTCCCTTGCATCTACCAGGTCCATGTCATTTTTGTATGAGGTAATCATAGATAGCTCAGTGGTAGGAACAACCAGGAATTTTGACTACACATTGGCCAGTGGAGACTTTTCTTTTGGATCTTGGGTCACTTAACTGTGTACAAGACCACCAAAATTGTGAGCATCCAAAGGGACAAAGGTCATTTACTTGAACTGGGAGGAGGTTAAAAAGTAACTTGATTTTTTTACAGAAAGCAGAGACATAAAGGAAACACACATGGGCCTGTCTGACCAAACTATTTTGTAGCTGTTCACAGCTGAAGCCCAACAAATCCAGCTGAAAACCAGCTCAAAATCCCCAGTGATACCCTTATCTAGAGGTGTGAAGGCCTAAAGGGTGTAATTCTGAAAGGTAGGATTGCTCTTTCTAGTCCAGCTCCATTCTCTGAGTCAGACAGAGTCTCCTCAGGGTGTAACCTTCTACTTTACATTGAGCCAGACCAAGAATGCAGAGGAGAAAACCAAGAAAGTCCCTTCTCACCTCAGGAATTTATGTATTTATATATAATTTTTATTATTTATATATCATATTTATTATTCATTTCAGTTGATTGCTTTAATTGTGGGTGCAAGGTAGTACAAATTCTTCAGGTGAGGGATAATTTAGTTCCAGCCCTGGGTCTGGGGTGTCCCATGCTGGGTTACAGATGACAGGCAGTGCTCACATCAGCTGAACAGTGAAAAAAGTTGAGAAAAGTGGTCTGGATTTCTGGGAAAATGGAGATGCCCTGAGCCTGGAGTATGGAGGTGGGCCTGTCAATACTGAATTCTTTTAGGATTCATCAGGGTTGGGTGAGAAATGCCAGTCCAGTGGGTGTGAGGTGTCTCCTGTGCTCACAGCATCCCTCACCAGCAGTGAGCAGCCAGGGAGGGCTCCAAGGTCCTGTGTGGTGCAGTTTTAGAGGATTCAACACCAACCTGCTGAGAGAGAAACCACGGGCTGTGACTGACACCTGCAAACAGCACGGTTTGAAATCAAACACCTTTTGGAACACTGCAGACTTGTGACATTTAATATAGTAATATTTCACTTTTGCCTTGAACAACTCTCCTTCCCCTGCTCCCAAATGGAGCTCATATAGAATAATTTAAGGATGGTGTTTGCTGGGAGAATACTTAGTTGGTTCTCATTCAGAAAAAAAAAAAAGTGCTCTGCAAGGTACCAGCTGTAATGCTGTGAAAGGATCTCAAATCTCACGTGCCATTATTGCCCTGATGTGACCCCATTGTCCCCTCTCCTCCTGCATCTGCTCCCCTGTGCTGTGTTTTTCTGAGCTGTTTTTCACAGCGTTTCTCTCTGCCCATGCACTTTGCTGCTCTTTTGGCTGTCAGCTGCTGAATCCATCAGCTGGCAGAGCAGAAGGACCTGGCAATCCTGTGAGATCTTCTGGTCCAGCTGCAGCCAAACATTTGGCAAAGGACTCAGAGTTGGGGCCACCACTCTTGGCTGACCCAGAGCATCTCCCCAGACTCAGAAACAAATTCACACAGATCATGATCAAGCTGCCTTGGTCATCAAGTTATTTCCTTTCATCACATACTCTGCTGTGCTTTCATTTTATAGATTATTTCCTCCCCAGCAACTTTGCAATGGCTCAGTCTTCTTCTATAAATAGTTCTGGAAACAAGGAGTGTTTTGGTCCATAACCTGTGAAGGTTTCCTCTACAGGAACCCCCACCACAGCAGCCAGAAATCTCCCCTGGACATTCCCTGGGGTTTTGCCACAATGCAGGGCAGGAGCAAAGAAAAAGAGCTGAGGACACTGTCTGGACATTAGTAAAAGGTGCAGCAGCAATAGGCAAGGGAGAGGACCAGGATCATTGTGGAGAAGCACTCAGTGGATTGTGCTCTTCAGCTTTTACAGGGTTTTCATGCTTATCTTGCTTTTATCACTAAACTGGGCCACCACAATGTCTTTTCTTTCACTTGGCCCCCAAATCTGTTGCCCAATGCTGTGGCCAAAGGGATAATATTAAAAAAAGACTTGACAGATCATCAGCACCGGTTAATGCCTTGTTTTATTTTTCTTGGCCCTGGGTCTATGTGTGGATTTGCATGTGGATCAGCCTCTGGTGAGCTGTCAGCCCTGCAGGGCCCCTGGGAGCTGTGGTCTGGACCAGCCTGTCCAGGGAGGTGCTGGGCTCTGAGCTGGGTGAATTCCTGGCTCCCTCTGATTGCTCCTGTGAGTCACCTTCACCCATGGCTTGCACTCCTGGGTCCAAGCGATGCCCAAAGAGGCTCCCTGGAACAGGGGCTGGACAGAGTTAAAGGAATAAAGCAGGGGTTTATTAAAAACCCTTCAAAGGGTTCACCTTGGGCAGTGCCAGAGCCCAGCTGTGCCTCCACCATCCCACCCAGCATGGATCCCAAGTCAGGAGTTTTGACACTTTTATAAGTTTTGGTGCATTTCCACCTTGGGGTTCATTGTCCCAACCCAGCTCCAGGCTCTGCAGTCCCACCCTCCCAGATTCTCTCCTCAATTCTCTGCTCTTTGCACTTTCTGGGGCTGAAGCTGCAGCGGTGTCCTTGGTTGTGGGCTGGAAAAGGATTGTTTTGTGTGACTGAGCTGTGAGCAGAACTTGGAACACTTGGTGTGGAGTTCAGAGTTATATCCTAATGCAGCACAGAGTCTGGGAAATATGAAAGCTCAAGCTTAAGGCATCAGAAGGGCTGTGCCTTGCCTTTGCTTGAGCCTTTCTGCTCCTTGTTTGGCACACAGCACTTGCAGGGTTCCTGAGCATCACTCTGGTTTCCAATCCCCTCATTCTCCTCCCTTTTTGACTGGAAAAGTCTTTGGCTCCTGTTCCTGATCTCTGTTTCCCCCCATCACTCTGTCTCCCTTCTCCAGGCTGACCCCAGGCTTAGCCCTAACCACTGACCACAGGTGTCCAGCCTCCCTAAAGGTCCCATGGTCAGAAAGGATAAGGAACTGCACGAAGATCTCTCCTCCAATGAGTAAAGTCTTCTGAAAACCCTCCTTTCACAGGATGTGTGAACATCTCTTTTCCTGCAGATGGTGCTTCCTGCAGGACAGGATTCCAGATCCCAGCCTGTTCCACAGCTTCAAGGTCCCTGGGAGGTCTCTTCCAGGCCTCTCTAAAAGTAAAGAACAAACAGAAATATGTGCCTGGATATGCAAAATAAAAAAAAAAAAAAAAACAAACAGAAAATAAGGATAGGTGTGAATCTATAGGTAAGAGGGTCAGAGAGGTCAGAGAGCTCCACCATTCCCACTGAAGCTGCAGCCAGGCCTGGAGATGGGCACAGCCCTCCCCATACTGGCTGACATTTCACTGATATTAAATTATTACGTTATTTAAAGTATCCAATTCAGCCATTTCTCTTGCTCCTGCTGAGCAGAGACTTCTCCACCAGCCCCACACCATTTCCTCATGACCCATTAAAAGCCTGGTGCTCAGAACCAGAATTTTGCTGACGACTCTGCAGTCACTGGGGCACTAATTACCCCCTCCCCTCCCAGTGTTTGATGTCATGAAACTCACAGGAGCATCACTACTTTGAGGATTAACACATCCAGAGAAGCTCCCCACCCTTGGGGATGTACCTGGGGGGAGTGGGTCCTGAGCTCTGGAAGAAGCAGGAGCACCCCACAAACAGTTCTGCCCCTTTTTGGGGCAAAAAGGGTCAGGGGCAGCTAAAGTTTTATTTAGGAGCAAGTTTAGGCCAAACTAAATGCTTTAATTATAAGCTCAGCATTTTCCTCAGCTGAATCTTTGTGTCCTCTTGGTTTATTTTTGGATTGTTTTTTTCCCCTACCTTGTTCTCCTCACTGTTACATTCATACATTCATACATTTATAGGATGGCCCTGCCATCCTATAAACTGTCCCTCTCGCTCTTCGCCCCTGTCCCCATGGAAATGTGTCATTTTGTGACCCCCACAGAAGAGCAAGAGCTATTTTGAATAGAAATTGTGAAAATGAAAATGCCTCCACCTCAAATCCACGTGGAAGCTTTGCCCACCTGGAAAATCAAAGAGATTGTGACTGTGTGCCAATGCAAGGATAGGGAGAAAATCAAAAGCTGGGCATAAATCCACTTTCCAGACAACCCCAAAAATAAATAGTTGAGGTTGATTCCCACTGAACTAAGCTGTGGTGGCACTGGTGGCTTTTGTGCAATAGGGGCAGGCCAGGCTAAAATTATCTCAGATGTTGTCTCTAAGTAGTTGAGCTGAGTTTGGCTGCATGCTCTTTTTGGACTCAACAAGTTTTCTTTCCTGACCATTCAATCCATGCTGAAAAAAGAAAACTAATATAAACCCCGACTATTCTGTGGCCACTCAGGCAGATACAATCTGTGTGGAGTTGTATTGACCCTTGTCTTACAGATCCATATCCCATCTGCAGATGATTCCCACACTTCTGTCATGTCTGGGACAACGACCAGAAAAGAGATTGAAGTTTGAGCACATACTGGCAGCACATTGATGAAACACAATTTGCTTTTTTTCTTTTTTTTCCCCTCCATCTGTCTTGCAGACTACAGGGAATAATTAGAAGATAATCTCCCTCAATTCCACAATATATAAAGCAATAAAACAGATGCCAGGATTGAATGATGGCTGGAGCCAAGTTACACCACCTCATCTCTTTCAAAAGCTGTGGTTTTGCCCCAATGTTGCAAAACCAGGGAGATTATGCTGAGGATGCAATGCAGGAGATTGGGACAAAGGAGCCGTATCAGCTTTCTCCATGTACATTTGGAAGGAACTGGAAGCTTGGCTTTCAAATGGCAACTTGGGAACAGATCAGCTGGGGACATGGTAATCTTCAACATAATTAGCACACTTATGACATTTTTAATTAGCACATTTCAGTAGGACTTTTACTCAAGTGTTTTCACAAAGTCTGTGGGGTTTAGACCCAACAGAAGCCCAAGGAGGGGGAAGTATTTGCCTGAAGTCAATAAAAAGCATCTGGTGCTGAGTGTGTTCCTCCTCTTCTGGACCACTGCTTTTCTGGCATGTGAGGCACCAACTGACTGTGGGTGTAACTTGCCTGTCTGCATAATTGTTTGATAATAAATAACAGATCAAAGGAAGATATTTCTCTGGATGCTCAGAGTCTCTGTGAGGGCATTAATGGCAGGAGGTAAACTCAGAGAGGGCATAGACAGCTGTAATATTAAAAAAAAAAAAAAAAAACAAAAAAAATCAAAACAAAATAAACCCTCAGAAGGTGACTGGCTGAGAAAACTGCATTTATGCAGGCAATTCACATTGAAATGCAATTTTATCTTCTGCAGTGCTGCGGAGGTGGTGAGATTGCCCAGCTCTGCTAATAGGGCTTGCATGACATCTTACACACTTCGAGTCTACTCCTTAGGCAGCGCTGCATAATAAGTGTCTAATTATTATTATGATTACACTTGGCGTTTTTAATAACAGCAGTAATTGGGTGATGTTGACGGCCTCATTTTAGGATCGTGGGTTTGGCCTGGAGCTGCAGTCATTAAGGGCTGGCTGAGGAGAGAATAACGTATCACGAGATGAATTTCACATCTCCCATCACTGCCAGGTCTGGGGGAATGCTGACAGTGTCCTCAGAGCTGGAGGGGTCTGTGCTCCTGATGGATTCCTTAAAATGCTGACAGTGTCCTCAGAGCCGGGAGGGGTCTGTGCTCCTGATGGATTCCTTAAAATGCTGACAGTGTCCTCAGAGCCGGGAGGGGTCTGTGCTCCTGATGGATTCCTGACGCAGGGAGATTTCTCATGGAAGCACGTTCAGGTCACCTGGAAAAGCTCATTAAAGTGGATTTCACTTTGATCAGCTCCTTACAACCACACTGAGGTGATAACATCAAATGAAACTGCTGTACCATAACGTGTTTTAAAAGGGAGAAGGGCGTGGGTGAGCATTACAGAACATGACCCAATGGTTTAAAGCCTGGCCCAGGCTTTGAAAGGCGCAGCTCTAAGTCCCAGGAATCAGGCTGGGTATCCAAACAGGACACGGAGGCTGTGATTTTGGCAGGGGATCTCAGCAGATGCAAAGGTTGCCCTGAGAAAAGCACACACACGAGCAGGTGACTGCAGGCAGATGGGATGGAAGTGGTGCTTTGGGGTGAGCATATGCTTTACACACTCGTGCAATGGGAACAGGTTGCCAAACCAAAGCCTCAGACAGGAGCTGTGGTGGCTCTCTAATCCTAGAAGGGATTTTTTGTGAAATTAAAAGGCGACTGCTCTTCCCTCTGTCTTTGTCTCTTGGGGTTTGTCACTCACGTCTCCCAGCGAATTTTGAAGTTCTACAAATGTAACAGAGAAGCAAAAATCTGAGGGAGAGATGACTTCTTATTTGGGAGATATAAATCAGTCTAGGAAAAAGAGGGAGAGGGAGAAGGAGAAGGAGAAGGAGAAGGAGAAGGAGAAGGAGAAGGAGAAGGAGAAGGAGAAGAGAAGGAGAAGGAGAAGGAGAAGGAGAAGGAGAAGGAGAAGGAGAAGGAGAAGGAGAAGGAGAAGGAGAAGAGAAGGAGAAGGAGAAGGAGAAGGGGAAGGAGAAGGGGAAGGGGAAGGGGAAAAGGAAGGAGAAGGAGAAGGGGAAGGAGAAAAAAGAAAGAAAAAGAAAAAGAAAAAGAAAAAGAAAAAGAAAAAGAAAAAGAAAAAGAAAAAGAAAAAGAAAAAGAAAAAGAAAAAGAAAAAGAAAAAGAAAAAGGGAAAATAAAATAAAAAAAACACCCCAGCTTGGACTCCCAGGTCTACTTTTGAAATATATTAAGAGGAAATAGGAAGAAAGAGCATCCTCAGGCAGTGTCACCCAGGAATCTCCAAGTGTTGAGGAATGCAGTAGCACTGAACACACACTGAGGCACGTGCTAAAATTGGGTCAGTGTTAATGAAAAGCCAAAATCCGACCTGCTTGGAAGCACCAATGCTTCAGGGTGTGTTCCTGAGCTCCAATCCACAGCTATTATCAAGCCCAGATGTCTCCATCCTCCGCTAAATTCCCCTACTTAGGAAAAATTCCACCAGAGGCCACTGTTGTTAAATAGATGTGGGAATTCTAGCCTGTGCAAGGCTAAAAATCTCCATTTCTTGAGGTTTCAGGGAGTTCTTTCCTCACCTGCTCGTTTTAAGAAAGCAGGTAGATTATTTCTGAAATAATTTCTCCCTCCCGTGTATTTCTCCCTCTTTTCCACAAGCCAGCAGATAAAAATCAGGATTTTTCAGGAAGCACAGCCTGGAAAAACCACTGTCTCTTGGCACAGAAACTCGCAGAAACTACAGAGATGTGAATATAATTCCATAACAAAAGGAGGATAACAGGCAACTTATATTTGATTTCCCCACAAATTTAGCAACTCTTATTTGAACAAAATAAAATAAGAAGGTGTCATATACTGCATAATCTCACTAAAACAGAACTCTCTTATTCTCCATCTCCATGATTCAGTCATCTTGGGTGTTAAAGAAAAATCTCATAATAATTTGCTTTTGTAACCATCCTGGACCCCACAGGATGATTTGTGGCATAGAAATACCATTAAAATAAAACCACCTTCATCAAAATTCATTCATTTTCACCTTTATGGAGAGTAATCTTCCAGGGGTGACTGGGGGCTTGCAGTTTGTCTATTAAAATTCACACCTTAAAATGAATGTCATTCACATGGACCCGCTCAGCCTGATTAGGTACCAGGACTTGAGGGAACAAGGTCTCAATGAGATATTTAACTCTTGACTAAAAAGAATATTTTTGCCAGAAAAGTGGGACTGCCACGGGGTTTTCCCAAGCACGAATTTGAGTCTGGAAATGGGCATGAGGAGAAGAAATTTTTCTCCCTAACGTGAGGCAGTTCTAGGGCAAGAAGGAGCTTATTCTTCTGGAAATACTTAAGATCACAAAAAGCAATCTCAGTGATTAGCTCTACAGCCTAAAAGCAAGTTATTGTTGTTTTCCCCACCTGTTTTAAATCTGAAGCCTTCTGATGAGAATTTACACAAAGAAGAAAGCTGGGTTAGCTCTGGGGATATTAAACAAAGCTCTATAAATGCAGATGGAGAGCTGCGAGTTTGGAAGGGAGGGATTTAATTTAACACAGAGCCTGATAAAAATGTAAAACCTGCGTGTTTCCACAAGCCAACAAATTGATATCGACTGGTCTAACACATCGAGGACCTTGGAATTCTCCAGGATGCAGAATGTTTAATGCTGCAAAGAGCTGGCAGCTCCTTTGCCATCCTATCAAACGGCCTCGGACAATCTGATGGAGCAGTTTGCATTACAGAGCTCGATTTCCCATCTGCTGCTGATGAAATCACTCTCTCCAACTGCTTCCCTGCTATTTGACTCAGGATATTGCTTCTTGGCCAGGCAGCAGCTTCCCTCCAGTCATCAATAAGCATTTTAATTAACAAAATAAAATCCTAAATGCAAATTGAATTTTGTCGGCAGCTCCAACTCTTGCCCAAACCTGAGATCCTGGCCAGGGGCGCAGAGCAGCACTAGAGGGCATTCGAGGCACACAGGCAACACCAAATATTCCCTCTCCACAGCTCTGGTGTGGCTTTTTTTTTTCCTGGGAAAAGGTGAACAATTGAGCAGTGATGTGTGTCAGAGCCCGGGCTCTGCATGGACAACCAGCAGGGTGGGCAGGTGGGATGGTGGCACTGCTGCCACCAAATGCTTCATCTCCCTCCTTCCTGGGAATAAAGCAGGGGAAGCTTTTGCCTTTCTCATGCAGAAAATGAGAGAAATTAAATTATTTTTTTTTAAGAGTATTTCCAGCTCAAGGACAAGCTCCCAGTCTGTGTCTGGGTGGGTTTATCCCAGTGGTTGGTGCTACTGGGAGCTGTGGCTGCTCCATCCCAGCCTGGTGTGATGGTTTGGGGGTCAGCCCTTGCCCACCCCATCCCATCAGTTGTCCAGAGGTTCCTCAGCAGGGCTGACTCCAGACACTGCACAAATTAATAAATATTTATTATTAATAATAATAATAATAATAGCTGTAGCAATCAGTACATGCTCAAGCCCTCCAATGTGTGAATCTCTGATGAGATCTGCATTGTAGTAAATCCTCCTGTAGTATTCTCAGGGCCACCTTATTTAAATATTTGCTTAGTGCAGCAGATAACCCTGCTAAAATGGAGCGATCTGTCAGAAGGAAATAAATGTGATTTCCCCCTCCTCCAGCCACGCAGCTGCCTGTGCTCCAGCACATGCTTTGAGCACAGAAAGTGCTGTGCAGCATTTAGAATTTCTGCATATATTTTGGGTTTAAGCCCAGCCCTGTGGCTGTGAATTCACAGCATCTTCCCCCAGTGCACACACACATGAACCCAGCCCTGATCTGCATCACATCTGCCTGTCAGAGGGTTTTTCTCTGGTAATTGTAGAGAATCCTCCTCTGTTTGGCTCTGCTCAGAATAAAAAGAGGGGCTCTTTGCATTCCCTGGAGTGCTTGTTCTGTGCAAGTGTTCCAGTCAATCCCATCCCCGACCAGCACTTGGGAGGGAGCAACACCCTGGAATTTAAAATGCCTGAATATGAATGGCAGTTGTGGTACAATCTGAGAAAGAAGCAGTCAGCCCCAGCCCAGATCAGTGCTGCTCACCTGGTGAGAGCTGAGCCCTGCAGCCCAAAATGTGTGAGACCTCCTGCAGCTACAGACTCCTTCAAGAGCAAGAATTTAAGAAAGCCACTCTCAGCAAAGAGGTTTCACTCTGCTCCAGCACAGGCCAGGGTGGCAGCCACCTGCCTTGCTCCAGGGAATAGCTCCTACAGCCAGAGCTGAGTCAGTACACAGATTTTTCTGTTATTTTCTCACAGTTTTACTGGCACTTGGTTTGATACTTCTGTATATCCTGGGATCTAATGCATGCTGGCATTTTTTATCCTATGCACAGGGCTCATACAGATGGCCCAGAACTCCCAGAAATTCCTCGAGCTGATCAGATTTGTAGTTCTTTAATGATCACTCAGTGGATCATGCTGAGCATGAGGCCTGTACCTCATGTAAACTGCATTTTCTGCACTCATTAATGTGGTTCAGAGATCTCATCTTGCAGATCTCCTGCAAGAGGTTCTAGCCCTGTCTTTAAATAAGATTTAATGCTTGAATTGCAAATCAAGCTCAGCCTGACGTATTTTCAGGTTTGAAGAATCTTGTGCCAGCTGAGTATTATTTTCAGGGTCTGTATGAAGGAATCGGTGACCAGCACTCTGAAAATAATCACATTTCCCATTACACTGGACTAGGAGCACACTTCCAGTCGATTACCACATCCCAGTGGAAACCTGTGCAGCATTTCCTCAAACCAGACCACCTCCCTCACCTGGGATGATCTAAACATGTCCTAAAGCACCTAATTTAAAAGTTATTAGGGCCCCACGTGGAATCTAATGCACTGGATGTGATAGAGCAAACGAAAATCCCACATTCCTTTAGAGCCCCCAGCTTGATGCTTTTGCTTGTCCATGTACCTAAACTTCCTTCTGCCCCCATCAACCCAAAGCCTCATTCTGCTGGGCTGGGGCTGAGGGCACCGTGCTGGAGGTGCCTCTGCAGGGTGGCCTGAGCATCTCTGCTGAGCTCCCCTGGCACTTCCCCCAGGAAAATCAGGCATTAGTCCCAGTGCTGCTGCCAAATTCCAGTCTAGGTCATTACCAGTAGTTTAATTTCCCCCGGTGGCTTCATTTGGGCACGGTTTTCATGACCCTCCTCTGAGTTGGTTATGCTGCACTTTGGTGACAGAGGTTTCTTCCCACATTTGGCTGCTTGGCAGTGACAAAAAAGCTTCTCCAGGACAGACAGGAATCTTTGCAGGAATCTTTGGCATCCCCTGGCACTCTGCACAGGGGAGGGAAGTGTTCCTGCACAGACAGAGCAGCCCATCCTTGTGACACTGTTTGTACCACGAGCTACAGCAGAGCATCCTGTGAGTGCTGGGGACGCAGGACACACCCCAGGAGGGTCTGTCCCACCCAGCTCGTGTGTTTGTGAGGGTCAGGACCCTCCACACTGTCCCCATCCCTTCCCAAGGCCTTCCTGCCAGCTCCTCTGGCCCTAAAGATGTTTTTAATCACGGCGTGTATTTTTGGAAGCTGAGTGGAATCCTTTGCCCTGCTGAACCTTGTGTCTTATTTCCTACAAGCTCTTTCTCCAGCAGCAGCAGCAGCCACCTGTTGGCTCTGCCTGCTTAAGCAACCTGCAGTTTATGAGCTTTTCTGGTGCCTCAGGTAGAGACTATAGGAAAGCAAAGGAAGCTGCCACCCCCTTTGAGCCATGAGCCCCCAAAAGAGCTCCCTCCACTGTTGGTTGTGGGCAGGCTCATAAGTAATGCAGAGTGTTGCACTGGAAACAGAGACACGTTGGGGGCTTTTTTGTTGTTTTTTTGAGAGGTTTTTATTGCCACCATGGGACACAGGAGGCTGCTCTGCCACGGCTGGTGTGTGGTGCTGGTGGCGCAAGGTGTAATTTGGGGTGAAGCTCAGTTTCAGCCCTGTGTTGCTCCCTCCTTCCCTCCCACCTCTCTGCCCTGCAATGTCTCTGTTATTCCACGTGCTTTGTCACAAAGCCATGAGTTTCCAGGAGACTCATGTTAGGAAGAAGAATTTGACCTTGACCGAGATAGAAACCTTAATTTTTATTCTTCTGGAACCAAAACAAATTGAATCCCTCTGTCTGAGCTCACCTATTATTTGAGCTCCTGGATGCCTGGGAGTTTGAAGTCCAATGGAGTGGAATTATCCCACTCAGAGATTGGCAGGAATATTTTGCTCCTCTGAGTGGGGTCTGTTAGGGGACCTGGTTATTCCTACATAACTCACACAGCTGCTCCTTCACAACTTTATCAGGCTGCTCAAAAATTTCCCCCATTTTTGAGGCTGCACAAAGCAGACAAAGGCAAATATTCCATGGTTGCTTCTTCTGAGACTGCATCTTGGACAGAAATCAAGAAAAGCCCAGGAGAGATGTGTTAAATATTTCTTGGAGATTTTGTCAGTGCCAATGTCCAGGACTACAGCCAGTGGAAAAGGATGGCATGCACATCCTGTTCAGAGCAAGATTTTAGGGTTTCTTCCTCAAAGCAGCAGCACCACTGCGACCAAAGGTCACCAGATAGAAAAGGGAGAAACTGTGTTCACAGAGAGCAGCTGTAGAGATAATTTTTATAAACAACTTTGATTCATGGAATCACAAAATGACCTGGGTTAGAAGAAATCCTAAAAATCATCTCATCCCACCCCCTGCCATGGGCAGGGACACCTTTCCCTACCCCAGGTTGCTCCAAGCTCCATCCAGCCTGGCCCTGGACACTTCCAGGCATGGCTGCTGCTTTTTCCCTGTGGTTTTTCCTGGTCCAAGCTGATGACTCCCACGTGGGAAACTCAAGATATTTCCTGATTATTTCCTGATATTTCCTTTAACTTACACCCCTTGAGAAATTGCAGGAAGTCTCCTCTCTTTGATGGAGTTCTGGACCCTGCTGTGGTGCCTTCAAGGATTGCTGTAAGAAAGAAAACAGAGGCATGCCTGGGCAGAGGAATTCTTTTTGCATGAAAATAGGTTTCCAAGAGAAAACAAGAAACACTGTGGCTTTTTTCTCTTTAGTTGAAATATGGATTCATATTCTGTGGAGAAATACAGGGTCGTGTTTTCCACACCAGCATGGAAATGTCCCATGAGGCTGAATCATTGCCAGAGCTGTGTAATTTACCCTTGGAAATGCACATTTCATGTGCTCCTGGACCTGCTGGGACATCAGAGGTGGGTTTTGTTCACAAAGGACTTGATGCTGCTTTGCAGGAGAGCGAGGGATGATGGAATCTTGCTGATCAAGGCTGCCCAACATGATCATGTCGTGCTTGGGCATGATCCTGTGCCAACACACCCAACCTGCATCTCCAGGAGATGTCCTGAAGGATGAACTGCTGAATGTTTCCATCTGCTGGCACAGGCAAGGCTGGATCAGGACAAGCAGTTTGGTTTTGTAATGGGGATTTATGTGTGAGCAGAGTTACCAAACAAAGACCTTTTTATTTTTTTTTTTTTTTTTTTTTTTTCCAGCTGATTTCCACAATGGAGAGAAGTTAACTTCAGGGTGGAGGCTGCAGTGGAGATGGCTGGGTTTGAGCACAGCTGCTTCTTGCTCAAGAAAGGACAATGCTCAGCTCAAGTCTCCTGACTGGATGTGTGCTGCAGTGGGCTCCAGAGTCACAGCCCTGCTCAGGCACCTCAGGAGACTCAGAAAAAGTTGGAACTTTCTTTTCCCTGCCATCATTCCCTGATGTATACCTACCCCTGGTTTTTGTTTTGTTTGTTGGGGTTGTTTATTTGTTGGGTTTTTTTTTAATTTTGGTTTTTCTTTTCCCCATGTTAAATGCTGGGGCAGAACTGCTTGGCTAAATGAGAAATGACTGTAGTCTCCAGTCCTTCCTAGCCTGGCTCTTAGAGCCAGAAGCTGCACAGAACTCGGTGAATTTATGCAGAAAGAAAATCTGACCTGATTGTTCAGGATCTAGAGAACTTTAATACTAGAAAATAACAAACAGCAAACCGAAGAGTTTGTACTGAATGAACCAGGAAAGATGGTACAGGGAGGCTTGATCCATGCACGAGGGCAGGTGGGCAGAAGCAGGAGTTAGGGCATGGCAGGGGTGTTTATAAACTTGGAGGAGGGAAGGAATTAGGGTGGAGTTTAGGGAGGGTATTATCCAGTAAAGAAGGGTGATTAGGAAATTAAAATTATTGCAGCAAAAGGGAACCAGTGGTAACAAGGGAAGCAGAGAACTTTCTGGCAATGATGAACATACTGGAACTGGACGATTCTGGGGTGATTGTTTTTTACTCACTACTGCTGAAGGGTTTTCCCATGGCATTAAGCCATGATTCTCTGAACTTTTATTGGACCTAACTCCAACAAATGACCCTTTTCCAGCAGAGGACACTGGAACAGCCTAACCATGCAGGATCAAAGAGCAGCCTCAGCATCAAACAAAACATGAGCCTTTCTTACCTCTGCTCCTCTGGGAAGTCACTCCCCAGGGCCAGCACAGAGAGACTTCATGGCTATTTCTGCTGCCAGAAGATGAACACCCCAACAGTTGACATCATTTGCACTCTGGAAGGCAAGTTTTGCTGTTCAGAAGCACAGAACAAGTAAAAATTTCTGTCTCTGAGTCAGCTGTCAGCGAAGTCTAACCCTGTCTCCAGCTATTTTGTAGGAGCACTGGTTTTGAAGTGTTTTCCCAGCAGAGCTGCTTCTCAAAGCCACCCTGCTGTTCAGGGTTCCCTCCCCCAGCTGAGTAAGGAAAGGAGAATTGCTGCTCCTTGTGCTTGGCAGTGGGCTTTGACATTCCCTGTCCACACCATTAAAGGTAGACCTGGTGCTGCTGGAAGCCACTGATCGCACCAGCCCCTCTAAGTGATTTCTCTGCAGGATGGGTTTGTCTCCTCCTGCAGGATTGCAGAGCTGTGAGGTGCAGGAACTGCAGACTTCAGAGACTTTACATCCCCATCACGGGTTCTGTGCGTGCCTTATTAACGTCTATCACCAGGACATATGGAAGAGCAGCTACACCAGTCCTCTTAGATCATCACTCAGAGATTAGAAGTGAGTAAAAAACTGCAAAGCATCCCCCATAAATATTCATTGGGATCGTTTATAACGCAGTCACTCTGAAGACAGCCAGGCTTCGTGGCTGGAGGTGCTGGATCGATTTTCTCCCACAGATATCAAGATTTAAACTGCTCCCCGAATCAGGCAAGGGATTTATTTCAGAGAGGAAGTTCATGTGGAGCCAATCAGTCCTGTCTCTGATGAATGGAGCCTTTCAGGAAGTGCTGAATCACAAACCCAAAGGTGTTCCCGGAGATCTGCTTGATTTTATACCTTTATTTTCCTTTGGAGCATTAATCATAGCCACTTTGGAATTTCTTCTCTCACCTGCAGGAGACACACACTTAGAAGCAGCTGGAAATAGGGAAGGTTGGTCATTAGCTTAGGATTTGGGAGAGGGCTGAGGTGAAATCAGGTCTTTGAATGATTCAGTGACTGGGGCAAGGAGTTGGGACCTCGTCCTTGTTTGGGCACTGACTGTAGCAAAACAAAATTCTCCTTTTATCCAGCTCTGCTCTCAACATCTATTCTGAGCTCAGACACATCCTTCATCAATTAATTATAACTAATAATTCTAGAGACAATAGAAAGACTGAAAAGCCACTCTGGTGATATAAACTGGCCATGTACAGCGGTTTGCTCAGTGATCTTATTCCCCACGCAGCAGCTGCCCTCTCCAAAAATTCCTTTTAATGCAGTCAGCAGTAGGTCATAACCTGGGAACAAAGCAATGAAATCAGTGAGAATACCCAGGCACCCCACAGGAATTTTAACAAGCTATTGTCACTGTTTTATTTTTGCAGCATCACCTGTAACTCTGGCTGGAGAGGGGATTGGGAAGGGTGTGCAGCCCTAAGCTCAGTGGGATGGGGGCACAGGGGGACAGGGACAGCTCAGTGCAGCATCTCTCACCATCTGTGGGTGCTGTCCCCACCGTCCCCAGGGCTCCCTTCCCCTCCCAGCTCAGCAGTTGTCACCCACCCTCCGGGTGACAGCCAAACTGTGCCTGACAGCAGAGATGTTTTGTTCCCCACCTCCTCCACGAGCCCTTCCCTCTGTCCTCCTTTCAGCAATCCTGGCTCCTGCCAGCAGATTATGCTGACAATTTCGTGTGGAAAGGAAATTAGAAATGCACCAGCATTCCTCACACGAGCAGAGCCACGGCTTGAATGGGAGCATTAATTCAGATTAAAACTGAATCACTCAACAATTCATCTTTTTTTTTTTTCCCTCTGTGTGTGTGCTTGGTGTACGACAGGGATGTTATTGTCTCAGGTCTCTGATATGACCTACCTGATTAATGGAGTGACACAGCCTGCCAATATCATTCCTACAACCAAATCAGTGTCACCTGCAGGTCCCCAGGGAGAGGGAACGTGCTCCAGAAAGTCTAAGGAAGCAAAGCTGGTTTCTAGGACCTCAGCCCTGTGACAGCTCAGCCTGGCTCCTAAACTGGCTGTTCCTGAAGCAAGCTCTGCTTCCTGAGCTCCAGGAACATCCTGGAGCATCCCCAGAAAACCAGCGAGTGAAGGGCAGCTTTTGAGTTCTCATCAGGGGTGTTGCCTTTCCACTCTCACATCACCTCCAGCTCCCACTGTTTTCCCTCCATGAAGTAGAATACTGTGAAAGCTGTGGAAAAAAATTAAAAGGTTTAATTTCTAAAGCTTTATGTGATCCTGGTGTAGGAAAAAAAAAAAAAAAAGCCATATGGAAAGAATAGCTGCCAAGTAAAATCTCACTCTGAACAGAGAATATATGAAATTTCCTGGCGTGGTTGAAAATGAAGTGTCAGAGGTTGGAGTTTGGAAAGGCCAGAAGGGAGCAACCCTTAAAAAAAGCATTAAAATCTCTCTTTCGAAATTCTTCTAGAGAGTGGCTGGTGGTGAGGGCAGAAGTGCTCTTGGGTTGCCAGGTCCAAGTGACCTGCAATGCCATGGAGTGAGAAACAGCCCCACGGTGCCCTCTCCAATATGTGCCAGTGCCAGCCAGGCAGGAGCAAAAACTGAGAGGAACACCAAACCCAGGCCTTCAGACTGATTACTCAGAACCACAAAATCCCAACACAAGTCAGCACTCGCTTCAGATTTTCTATTCCAAAACATTGCCATTTCCTTTGCTGTTCCATTAGGTGCCCCACAGGGTCCCACCAAAGTCAACAACAACAGCAGAAGAATTACACTCAGTGTGCCAGGTTAGTTTAGAAAGCAGTACAATTGCAAATAAATTAAATAAGATCAGCTGGGGGGACACTTCATGTTGTCCATGTGTCATTAAGAGGAGCAAACTCATGGTCCTGCAGGCAGCAGCCAGGCACAGCAAAGCAGGGTGATGAGAAGACAAGGACACAACCAGAAAAGGCAGTGCCCAGAGGAAACAACACAAATCCATCTGTTTGCTGCCTGTTGGAGTCCACCTGGAAGATTGGTTTCTGTAATGTGAGGTTTAAGTTCTTTCTTCCAAGTAAATAAAGTTTTTCTAGCAGAATTCCAGCTGCAGTCAGGGCAGCACAACATCCCCCCTGCCCTGGGTGCTCTTTCTGACCTTGCCTCCCTCCAGATATTCAAGGAGAGGTTAAATAAAGATTGATCCATTCCCCAGTCCACTTTCCCAGCTTTCTGAGGCTGTTCCCATCCAAGGATTTACCATTTATCCACAGACCTCTTCCCCTGCACTAATTTCTCTACCAATTTCTAGCGTGGCTGAACCACAACCGCAAAATCCTGCAGCGATGACTTCTGCACTTCAAAGCTGTCCTGTGCCAGAAAAAAAAAAAAAAAAAAGAAAAAAGAAAAAAAAAAGAAAAAAATTGCCTTCCATTCATTTCAAAATATTTTTGGGCCTGTTTTGTGGGAGGCCTGCAGCTTCCTGCATAATGAGGAAGAAAGAAGCCTCATTCCTTGTTCAGCCCCTCGCTGGGGGAGCCGTTTTGGGCTCTCAGCCCTCGTCACTGCCTTTCCGTGTGTGCCTTTTCGTGTTCCTCTCCATCTCAGGGGAGCCCAAGCTACTCACAGCTTTCAAGGAGTCTGAACAGTGCTTAATTACATTTCCTGCTATGTTCCCTTGCCTAATAATTTCTAAAATTCTCTGTACCTTCTGACTCATTCCCACCGAGCCTTGAGCTATTGTTTCCGTAGAGCTGTTCAAAGCAAGCCCCAAATCTCTCCCCTGAATGCTAATAGCAAATCTACAGCTCATCACTGTGGACGTTGTAATTAATGTTGTTTTTTTCACAGTGGTCATTATCCTGCATTTCTTAATATGTGAATTTTATCTTCTCTTTCATCCCCCCCATCTCTCAGAACTATGAGAAGCTTCTGCAGGTCCTTCATTTTAGCTTTTTCTGCCCTGAACAAACTCATTTTGCCAGGAAATGGAATTGCCCCAGCTCTTTGCATGTTTTTGTGAACCCTGACTGACAGCCCCAGGCTCTGAAGGCTGACACCTCTGTTCTGAGCTTTTACCCACTAAATAAATCACTAAAGGACCTTCTCTCTTATCCCTTCAGCTTATTTTTCTTAAGAACCTTTAGGGAGAGAACTTGTAAAAAGCTCTTGAGAACCCCAGATGATTGCAACCACCAGAGCACTCTTATGGACACCCTGATTTCTCAGGAAATATTTTGTGAGGCACAGCTTCTCTGTGCAAAGCCCTGTTCTTTCCTATTTTGTCATCCTTATCCCAGTCCTTTAATTCTGTTCTTTAGTATAACTTTTGTCCTTTGCACCCTAAAGTCCTGCAGCTTTCCATACTCCCCTTCAGCCTTTACAAAATCAGTGTATCAGTTGCAGCCTTTGCCTTCTCTGTGCTGAGGATGATGAAAAGCTCAGATTTTCACCCTCCCCATTAACAGCAATTTCAGATCATGTCAGAACCCATGAACAAAGCCCATCTGCTCCTGGCAGTTTGTTATTTTTCATCTCTCTGATTCATCCCCAGACCCTTCCCACCAGCAGTTCAGCTCTTCTGCCTTGTCCCTCCCACAAAAAGGCTGTGCTGAGGAGCCCTGCTTGAACCCCAGAGCTGGGAACACTGGGGTCTATAATTAATCTTCCCAATTAATCTTCCACCACCCTTCCCTGCCCTCCAGACTCCCAGGAGAGCTCCTGATGTGCTCGGGGCAGTTTGTATTATTAGTGTATTATTATTTTAATGCCTTCAGCAAGCTGATCTTCCAAATTTATCTCAGATTTGCCATGTGCCATGTCTGCTTTTGGCTTCCTTGAAAGTGTTTGCTCTTTTCCCCCTTTTCCTCATGCAGCTTCCAGTTTTCACCCTTCCCTGAGGTAATGTGAATACACTGGGTGGACTGAACTCCTTTTATACCACAGAAAGGTACAAAATTCAGGTGAATCTGTGACTTTATCAAGGTTTTAACAAAGTTCACACCGCTTTAACAAAGAGCTGGGGCTGTCAGAGATGCTGCTGCTGGTGAGTGCCTGTGTCTCCAGTGCACCTCTCCCCCTTTGGAGCAGGATTTTGGAGTTTGGTGGGTACGTGGGGGATGAAAACACCATCCACGAGGAGCGAACACTCTCCAAAAGGGGCAGCAGGATGGTGGCAATAAATGCACTGATGGTGGGAGCTTTATCTCTGCCTGAATTGCAGCTGGAAACTGCTGGAGACAGGGGTGGATGGGCAGAGCACGGGGCTGGTGGAAAGCACAGCCAAACAGGGAATGTGAGGATGGAAAAACTGCCAAAGGGGGATTTCTGCACGTGCCCAGGGAGATAAAAAAAAACAAAAACAAAAAAAAAAAAAACCCAAATAAAAAGACTCCCTCTTTCAGCCCTGTTCAAGTCTGCCATTATGTAGAAATCCTTTTATGTACCATTAAAATTCAGCCAGTTCTGCTCAAAGCAGAGCTGCCCTTTAACAGGATCTGTCAATACTCCAAAAAGACAGGAGCTGAAATGAATATAATTTCTAACAGAAATCATTAAAATTCTAAACAAAGAAATCTTTTTAAGTACAGAAAGAGCAGGATAGACAGAGGGAGAAAAGGAGAAAAACATAATTACATTCGTAAAAACTCCGCTATTAGGGAACCAGTACAGTTAGAGTTCATCTTCTGTCCTTGAATTAAAACGTGGGCATGGCCAATCCACAAAACTAAAGTCTCCTTTACCTTGCAATTATATAAAATATTCCTTCAAGGTGCCCTTTTGATTTGGGGAGGAAGGTGTTTGTGTGGCTTAAAAATAAATATATTTCAATCCTTTCTCAAGGTCTAACCTTTCAGAACATGCCCAAAAGTCAGTGGGGAGAAGAGCACTCTGAAACAGGCATGGAAAACAAGGAGAAAAGAGCAACATGCCACTTAAATGTTGGGAAAAAAAAATCTAATCTTTACAGCCATTTCCTTAAATTAGTGGTGGAGGGCTGATGGTGTTGTTTAGAAGAATGAAGGAGTTGGCATTCTGTGAATAATGAGATAGTCCCAGGTGGCAGGAACGTGTCCTTACACATCTCAGTCTTCACATCCTGTTCTCTCATCCTCCTCTTAAATGCTGTGCTCCAGTCTTGGGGCTCTTTTGGGAATACCCAGCTTTAATCCAGAGTCTCTCCTGCCTGCAGAGCTGCTGCTGGCAAAGACTTCCAGAGCAGCTCTGAAGTCACCCGAAGCAGTGTGATTTGAACAGCAGAACTGATTTTGGAGGGGATGTGCCATGAAGGGCAAGCCCAGCTCCCCATGGCAGGGAAATCTGGGAATGAGATTTTATGGTCCACATTCAGCCCCTGCCCCAGAAGGAGGGCAGAATCTGGATATTTTACTCACATGCCTGAATTTAGTTGATTTAAGGCTACCCAAACCCAGCTTTATTCAGCTTGGGTATGCGTTTTCTGTATTATCTGTATTTCCAAACCTGCTTTGTGCAGGCAAAGCAACTGCAACAGAGAGCAGAGATCATGTACAGATGCCTTTCTGTGACCTGCTGTGAGCATTTCCCGTGTCATTAATAAACCTGAGTGTTGGGAAAAGAGACAGAAAATTCCCAGATCTGTTGGGCAGCTCTTTTTTCTAAGCCCACCTCAGAGGAACCATTCCTGGCTGTGGTATTTGGTGAGATCAGCCTATTGTCTCCTCTTCCACCTGAGTTTAGTTGTTACTTAGCAGAGCATAAAACACCCAAATTATGCCATGGCAGAGGAGCAGAAAATATTTCAGTGATAGGTTTCCTGAAGCTAATTTTGTCCAAATAAGAGCTGTGCTGTGGGTGCCTGACCACAGGCTCTGCACAGCAGCAGTGCCAGGATCTAAGTGGAGGTTACCGTGTTCCAAGTGAAAAACCATCATCATCCACTCAAAAATGTGAGCAGATAATGAGCAGCTCTGAAGTGGATAATTTCACTTTATTCAGAGGTGGATCAGCACCACATAATACCTGATCCAGATCTCTTTCTAATTAAACTAAACCATATTCCTGGCCTAATTTCATGTGCTGGTTGTTGAGGTGACCTCTGATAGGCCAGGGGCAGAAGAAATGGGATGAAAGACATCATTGCCACTCATTAATTTCAGACTCCTGACTTAAACCTTCATTTTTCCCTCCATGAGGCTTTTGTGAGTGTTTTTCATAAGGAGAGGCTAATTTAAAAAAAAAATAATTCTGTGTGAGTAAATGCGAAAGAAAAATGATTTAACAAAATTTCATGGCACACCTTAAACAGGAAGGAAAGGGAATTCTGGTGCCATTGCACACAGATGAAATTTATAAACCAGTAAGACTAATTTAATAAAAAAAAAAAAAATCAATACTGGGAAATGTTACCAAAGCACCACTTGTTGGCTTTCCATTTGTTTGTGGACACGTTTCTGGAATAATAATGGCAAGTCATTCCTCAGCCACTGCTTGGTGGTTACAGAGGCACTGAAAGCCATGGGCTGCTTTCCTCTGGCAGTAAAAAGAATGTTTCTCACTCAGAAGTTGCCATCAGGATGAGATCTCCCTAAGAACTGAAAACTTTAGGCCTTCTGGGTGGGATCTGCATAAAATATCCATCATGGATGTAATTCAGTCATCACAGAATCCGTGGGAGGTTCAGCAAGCACAGCACAATCATGTCAGCCCTCAGGGCTGGGCAGGAACCCCAATTTACTTGGTACTTAAATGAAACTTTACAGCATGAGAAAGGCACAGCATCCCTCCAGCATCTCTGACTGCACTGATCTTTCAGAAATATCCCCCAAGGCTCTGTCTCTCCGGGCAGAGATGGAGCCACAGCTCAGCCCTGGAGGTTTTGTGGAGCTGGAAACTCAGCCTGCGACTTGCAAGAAATCCTTTCGTTGGGTGCTCAAAATCTACCTGAAAACATGGGAGGGGGTTTGCTTCTTTTGGGATGGCTTAAAAGAATCCTAACCCACCTTTAGTGAAGCTCTATGAAACCAAACTCGGATTGTCTTTGGTATAATTATCTTTTTGCTTTGTTCTCACCAGTGTCCTGTGCCAATTCCATTGTCTTGGTTTCTGCATTTTTCCAGGCATTAGACCCCTCAGTCTATCACAGTAGAAATTCTGAATTTTTCTTCTAACACGTAGCTAAATATTGAGCAAGGTAAACTCCTTTTTATGTGCAGCAAGACTTATGACTGGCACATTATTTTTTTAACAAAAACCTGCTCAGGACTTGGGTGTACCTTATTCATACAAAAATAATCTGAGGAAACAAAAAAAAATACTTTGGGGTGTTACTCAAGCATACAAATCTCCATAATAAATGTTGGTTTCCTCTGTTACACTTTCTTCCACCAAAATTGAAGTTTTAAATGGTGTGCAAGAATCTAAATCGATTTGGTGAAGCACAGGGCCAAGAGTTGTACTGGATGATCCTTGGGGGTCCCTTCCAACTCGGCATTTCCTGCGATTCTGTGATTCAAGCATGGGTTTATCTTCAGGAAACAGAACAAGTTGTCAGCTCTAGCAGTTATTCCTGACTTCAGCCAGAGCAGTCATGGAAACATTCCTCATCCTGGGAGCTCTGTGCCATGGGAGCACAAAATCCTGACCAGAGCGAGCAACTGCATCCTTTGCAAAAGAAAATGGGACTCACACCTTCCTGCAGGCTGAGAGAGCTCGGAGATGGGAACTGCAGAGGGATCGGAGATGGGAACTGCACAGGGATGGGAGATGGGAACTGCACAGGGATCAGAGATGGGAACTGCACAGGGATGGGAGATGGGAACTGCACAGGGATGGGAGATGGGAACTGCAGAGGGATGGGAGATGGGAACTGCACAGGGATGGGAGATGGGAACTGCAGAGGGATCAGAGATGGGAACTGCACAGGGATGGGAGATGGGAACTGCACAGGGATGGGAGATGGGAACTGCAGAGGGATGGGAGATGGGAACTGCAGAGGGATCAGAGATGGGAACTGCAGAGGGATCAGAGATGGGAACTGCACAGGGATGGGAGATGGGAACTGCACAGGGATCAGAGATGGGAACTGCACAGGGATCGGAGATGGGAACTGCAGAGGGATCAGAGATGGGAACTGCACAGGGGTCAGAGATGGGAACTGCAGAGGGATGGGAGATGGGAACTGCACAGGGATGGGAGATGGGAACTGCACAGGGATCGGAGATGGGAACTGCAGAGGGATCGGAGATGGGAACTGCACAGGGATCAGAGATGGGAAATGCACAGGGATCGGAGATGGGAACTGCACAGGGATGGGAGATGGGAACTGCAGAGGGATCAGAGATGGGAACTGCACAGGGATCAGAGATGGGAACTGCACAGGGATGGGAGATGGGAACTGCACAGGGATTGGAGATGGGAACTGCAGAGGGGTCAGAGATGGGAACTGCACAGGGATCAGAGATGGGAAATGCACAGGGATTGGAGATGGGAACTGCACAGGGATGGGAGATGGGAACTGCAGAGGGATGGGAGATGGGAACTGCACAGGGATTGGAGATGGGAGCTGCTCCTCTCTGATGCGCTGGAGGCAGGATGGGAGCTTGTTGCATTGCAAACAGGTAGAGATATTATAAAAGAAAGGCCTTATAAAATATGGTTTAGACCCTGCTACTCCAGCTATGTTTGTTGGAACCCTGAAGTTTGGGAGTTTTGAGCTTTCTGTGCTTTCTGGCACTGACCCCCAGGAGAACGCTGCTTTTGACTGAGGCCTTGGAGAAGGTTTCCAAATTTGAGTGATGGAGTTAAAAACACTGGTGTGCAGTTAGAATAGAAGTGTGTGATTTCATGTGGTGAAGGGTTTGGAATTTGGGGTTTTAGAATAGCGTAATATGTATGGGACAAATGGAGGTTCTTGGGTGTTGTCTCTTCTTTCACATGATTTCAGGTAGCAGTTTTTGGCTGGATAGAAAATCCTGCAGTGTGGGTCACGGGAGTTTGGTTATTGGGTGAAAAGCATAAATAATATAGATGTTAGTTTTTAATTGGATAGTTAATTTCAAGGTCTTTAAAAGACTATCTGGAGACACCTCCATTTTCTCTCTTTAACTTGTTAGCTAGAAGTGCTGAAGAACTTTCTGTACTAAGGATAAGAATTAATAAACAACCAAGTCCAAACAAGAAAATCCATCTCTTGAGTTTCAATCCTGACTCTGAGTGCAGGCAGCAGAAAAAAGAAGCCAGCCACTAATATGTAGCACTGCTATCAGCAGTTAGCTTTTAACTTCCATGTGAGAAATCATAAGAATGAAAAGCAGCACAACAAACCATTCTGGTAAGAGAAACGTTTGCACTTGTGAAAAACAAGAAATCTGTCCCATGGCAATCAGTGAACGACAATATGTAAACTATCCAGGAATAGAAAGATTTGGTGGACATGCAAAATGCCATTTACCAACCAATGAATTGAACAGCAGCAAAGTTGGAGTTATGCACCAGGTCTTGAAAACTGTATAAAAATTTATAACGTTAAAGGCTGGTTCTTCTGCATGAAGAAACCGAGTCCTGTCTGCTTATTTCTGCAACAGGAGCTCTCAGCTCCTGGCAGAGCATTTCCCACGGAACCCAGGCTGCCCCGTGCGTGTCTGAGGGCACGGGGGGGGGGGACTTGTGCTGCTGACAAATAATTGCAGTGTGGCTGTTTAACATTTGCAACACATCAGCAGCAGCGTTTGGAGGGGCAGCCTGGAGGTCTGGAGCTGTCAAGGCAGATAATAGCCCAGCACACTGCTGGCTAATAATAACCCTGAGCCCCGCTGCTGCTCCCTGTGCAAGTGGAAACTCCACAGGGCTTTTCCCCTGGTTCCCCCCACCCTCTCTGCAGCTGTTGGTGTTGGATTTTGCAAGGGACATCTCCAGCAGATCCATTCTGTGACCTTCAGAAGGCACAACCTCACTCCTGCAACTCGTCGGAGCTTCACCAGCACGAGGGCAAAAAAACATCCCAAAACCACTCCAAAACCACCCCGAAACAGGGCTCAGAGTTGAGCTGACCACTGGTGAGTGGCTGCCACACCTCAAACATCTCATGGTGCTGGTCCTGCTCCATCCCTGTGTCCCAGCTCTTTTCCTGTGCACACCTAAGGGCTCTGCTGGGAGGTGGTGAAGAAGATGCTGGTTGAAGATACCAAATTTTACCTGTTCTAGAGGGTTTATTTCTCCTGCCAGCTGCAAAAATGGTTTAAAGGTCCTAAAGAGGTGGTGCTGGGCACGGCCCCAAGGCTGCCTGTTCTCCAGGAGTGTTTGGACACTGCTCCCAGGGATGTCCAGGGTGGGATTTTGGGGTGTCCGTGCAGGGTCAGGAGCTGGACTGGATGATCCTTGTGGGTCCCTTCCAGCTCAGGATATTCCATGATTCTATGAATGCTCAGAAAGAAAAGGGTTTGGTGTCACCCTACTGTGCCAGGGGTGAATTCTCAGGTGGAACTTTTCATTCTGTAAAAAAAAAAAAAAAAAAAAAAAAAAAAAAAAAAAAAAAAAAAAAAAAGAGAGAAAAAGCATCAAGCAAACAGCTCAGCTTCCACCAAACATGGTGAGGAAAAATATCTTGTGTGAACAGCTGTCCTGTGGCATTTTCCAAGCTGCAGCTGAGTCAGAGTGAATGTGGCCTCTCTGTTTGTATTTGGAGACACCTTCAGAGCTGGAGAAGAAAGAGTGTAAAAGCCATAAAGCACTGTGCCCAATTAAAGCCACTTTCAAAACCTCAGCAAAATATAAACATGCTCAGCACTGTAAATCAATAGAGAAAAAAAAAAAGCTTATTTTTTTTTAAGACCACTATTTTTAGCTTCACTCACCTTGATCCAAACGCAGCATGAAGATTTTATTGTGCCTTAACCATGCCTGAAAGCATGGAAAATTACAATTCAGACACCAGTCACCTCCTGTAGCTAAAAAAACCAGGGAGATATGAGTGAAGCATAAGGAGAACCCAACAGCACAGGGCTAAAGGAGATAAATCAGCTCAAGGACCTGTGTTCAAACTGCTGTGAAGTGAAATGGGTTTCATCTCTCTCTGAAAGCTCAGACTAAAAAGGTACAGCAAGGAGGGAGTAGCAGGACTGAGTGTGAAACATCCCACGGAGGGAACAACAGGCTTGGGGTGGTTAAAGGTTAAACAACATCCCTCATCATCCACCTGGAGAAGGGCCTGGCTTTGTGCCACTGCAGTCCAGGTCCAGTTTATGGCAAACCAGAACATTTCCAGCATCCCTTAGGTCCAAGTGTTGGAGAATTGGAGGGTTCAGTGGAAATATGAGGTTTCCCCTCTGCCTAGAGTGTGGAGAGAGGGAGGAATAAATGACAGATACAACAGTGGTATGGGGACACCAGGAATGTCCTGGGTCAGTTTTCTTCTCCATCTGTTTTTGTCCTAAATATAAATACGGTTCAGGTCTCCTGAAAGGGCACAGGGAACTCAGCCAAACTTTTGGAAGTGCCCCCAAAACTTGGGGATATGCTACCAAAACCAGCTGGTGTTTTTTCCTATACATTTCCTAGGAGGTTGAAATGGAAGATTGTGGTATCAAGTGTTTCCTCATTTGCACCAAGGCTCTCCAGCAGCCCGGAACTGAGGAAGCAATACAGGCAGATAAACAAAGAGTTAATGATTAATTAGTGGTGGCTCATGATATCTGTGTCCTCCCACTGCCCAGGCTTTGAAATTTCAGCTGGGAAACCAATGTTACTGCTACCACAGGCCCTGCAAATCATCCTTTAAAAAGCTTTGTCTTTCTGATCAAACTCATCTTTCAATTACAAAAGAAAAAAAAACCAAAACCACCCTTCATCCAAATCCCCAAACACTGCCCATCAATTTAAGTCCTATTCCTGTATTTTCCCTGATCACAGGACTTAATTTATGCTAGGGACTTCATGTTTGATTTTGATCAAGTCACTTACCTTCTCAGGAGGGAAATTCATCTTCCTGAACTCCAGCTATCTAAAATCAGCTGTCTGGTCCAGGCTTCCTGCAGAGGCTCCCAGCGTTGTCAGAGAGAGCCAGAGCTCCCCAGAGGATGCTTCATCTTCTCCTGGCAGAGGGGCCCAGGTCTGTGCCTTGGTGATCATTAATCTTCGATCTGTGCTCTGCTGCTTGCCCAGCAGGACACATCTGATCCAGATCAGGAGTGATTTATGCTGGCCTTGTGCTCAGATAAACTCAGAGCCAGCAGAGCAGGGCAGCTGTGAAACCAGGGAAACTCTCCCCCTCCTTCATTCTTCTGCCTGCTCTGTACATTTGCATCTCAGATATTTGCAGATATTTATCCACGTTTAATGGCGGGCAGGTTCATGAATTTAAGCAAGGCACAGATTTCCTGCAGGACTGGGACCCAGGGCTGCCAATGTTCAGCTGAGGGGCTGTTCCCCAGCAGGTTCTTGTACAACAAGCACCGTGTGACTCCAGCTGAACCTTCCAGCCCCCAAAGTCTTAAACCATTGTCACCCAGCTCAGCACCAGCTGACAGTCAAACCTCTGGGATGAAAGAAAAGGTGCTGGTTACAAAGGTGCCCTCAGCTTCCCGAATTTACCTGCACAGACTGAAAGGAATTCAGCACAGACTCCCCTCAGTGATCCAAGCCTGAAATCAAATCCTGGGTTTTACCAGGGGGATGCTTGCCAAAGCACACAGCAGAATGCCTCTGATCCATCCAGGAGGATCAGCTGGAGCCAGGACACGTGGCAAGGAGGAACTTCTCAGAAGCATTTGGACTTGGAAAGCATCCCCAGGCAATTAAAACCTGCGTGAACCCGAGTTTTGCTCCTGCTTGTTTGCAGAGTTAAAACAATCCCTTAAAAAGAAAACAAAACCAAATAGGCCTCAGCAGCTTAATGAGGATTTTATTATCCTACCTCTTATTTACTAGTATGGAAATGCTCAGCTCGTGCTGCTAAATAGCAGCCTGTTTCTTTTTCCATTTTCTTGGGCTTTTAGCTAATCAACTTGAAAATGCACTTGCCATTAATCTGATAACCACCATTTCCTTCAGCAATGCTCAAACCCTGGCGTTCAGGTTAATGTTACTTGAAGATGAGATCTGATTAATTTGTTGCATCTTTTTAATTATGAAAAGCAATTTAGGTATAATTACCCCGTTTTCTGAGCTTAAGATGAGTTCAGTGTTTACCCTGGCCAGCTCTCAGCCTGGTTCTCTGCACCAGTTTAGATGATTAAGTGATGGATTGCTTTGGACTTTCATTTTTTGGTTCCTTTCATGGAAACCCCAGGAGCCCCAAGCATTTTAATGCCCTGTATATACACAAACCTCGACAGGAGCACGAGCACATCCCAGTGTATAAAACAAGTGTCAGAAATCAGTTTGTTGGCAAAACATTGTGAAATACCTGCCTGTAACCCCCAAGCACCATCTGAGAGCACGGATAATTCCCATCAGGATGTTCAGGTGCATTTGTGGACTGCAGAGGAGCTTTAGCTCTGCCTCAGGCAGCTCTCAGGGAGCAGCAGGGTTCTGGCTCAGAGCTCTGGTTTGTTCTCCAAGTGCAGACAGCTCATTTTGGGGTAAACAGGAGCTGTTTCTAGCAGGAAACAGGGGTGTGTTCCCCAGGCAGCCTCAAAGACGGGAGGAGAAAAGCTGCTTGAGGTGCACGCCATTTCAAGCCATTCCTGATGAATGATTTTCAAGGAGCATCCCAGTCAAAAGGGGTCTCGGATTATCTACGAGGTGTGGGGGGAAAAGGGATTAAAGAGCTTCTGGCAGCCAGGTCTGTCCTCAGCACATCACCTTGACATAATTGTAGATGCCACAAGCTGCCTGGGAGGGCAGCTCTTTGTTCTGAGCTGGCTCCTGTCTGTCAGATCAGCTTCTCTGGGTGTTCAAAGAGGAAAAAATACAAACCCTGAGCACACAGAGATGAGAGTGGTGAATTGCAGAGGCCAGGTGCAATGCCTGTGCACAGGCCTGGTGTTCTGCAAGGCTTGGTTTGATTTGTTCTCCTGGTGTCCCCTCTGGTGACAAAGGAAGAGGCCACAAAAAGTAATCCCCAGCTCCAGAGCAAGCTGGGTATGACAGGGAAAGGATGGGTGAAGGAAACTGCTGCCAGGGCGGGCTAGGGATGTGGCATTGAATGCTGCCCTTCAAAATTCTAATTTCTACTTTTCCAAATTCCAATTTCCGAAATTCCAAATTTCAAAATTCCAAATGCCACTTTTCCAGAATCATAGACATTCCATGGGATCTGCAGGGACACCTTTAGCCCACTCTTCACAAAATGCATATTTTTCTTCAGCTGCCATAACCCTAGGAGATTCATCAGCACTTAAAAGGCATCAAATCACATAATACATTGGGATAGTCAGCTTCCTGTTACCTGCATTTTAAAGCAATTTTCTCGTCCTTAAATAATCTACACATGTTAATTAGAGGCTAGTAAAGTAGCTTAAATGGTGTGAAATTAGAGTGAATTATTCATGTCATTTCTTAGCTGCAGTGGCTGCAGTTAATGTTTTTGTTTGGGTGTAAAAAAAAAAAAGAAATAATGAGAAGATGGAAATTCTTATTAATTTGTTTGCTCAGGAATAGAAGCTTTTTTTTCCCCCCTGGTGAACAGGGCTTCAGTTTAGAAGAGCTCTTCTGCTGAGAAACAAACATCCACTCATTTAGGCTGAACATGTTGACCGATCTTCAATCACTGAGTGGCCTCAAACCACTTCCAGAGATAACAGGGATGCAAAAATAGCCTTTTGCAGGCTATAGAGCCCATGTCCTCTGCCCGTGGCAAAATGATCCCTGCAGCAGGAAAAGTAATTTAGAGGAACATTACAAGTTTACCATTTTTTAAGAAGCCTTTCTGCAGCGAGAGGAACAGATGGGTCCATTTGTCCTCGGGAGCAGAGGCCACTCTGGGTGATGCTCTTTGAACACAAACCTGCACAAGTGCCCTGTGATTGATTTGCCTCTCTCTGAGAACAGCTCCACACTTGGATCTTCCTCTCTCCCAACCTGGGGCTGCACCAGTACAAGGGGCGAAGATGAAAGAGCAGAATTTAAAACATACTAGTTTAGCAGGTTTTTGACTCGGAGCAACTCTGCTAAAGCAAAATTAATAAGATTTAGATAGAAAGCTAATCAGCAGAAAGGCAATTAAGCTATCCCAACAGGAGCCATCTTCAGTGCCTCAGCTGGAACGTGCTGTTCTCTCCCACCAGGTAGAGCGGTTCCAGTGTCAGCCAAAGCGTTCAGCTAAAGAAAGCACAACCTCATTTATCTGTTTGAAAACAAATTTAAAACCCAACGGGGAAAATATATCAAGAAAGTGAACAGAGAGGAGTAGGAATTCAGTAATAAGAGCTGAAGAAATGCAATGAAGAGGCTGCATCTGCATTTGTCTACACGGGCCCAACAGTGGCACTTTATGGCACCTGAAGACGCTGTAAATCTCTTTACCCACCTACAAGGAAATCACCTTCTTCTAAATGTCAGAGATGGCATTCACTGCTTTTATAATTTATGCGTGCCTGCAGGCTGGATCCTGGAAGAGCCTCCTTCCTTTCCCTCACCCCCCAAGCTTTTATGCAGGGAGAGATTTCAGCCTGGTGAAAGCTCAGCAGAACAAACACAAGAGACAGAATAAGAAGGGAGATCCCACAGAGCTTTTCCAAAATGCAGGGAAATGCAGGAGCCGCATAAAAAAGCACCTGGGGATGTGAAATTTGAGTGCAAGCACCAGCCCAGAGCTGTAACTCAACCACACTCACTTGGTGTCTCTCCATGAACATGGAACAGCCCCCACTTTTCATTAAAGGGTTCAATTCCTTTGCTTTTCTGCAGGACAGAAGTTTATTTAGCGGGGCACTGCTCAAGAGTAGATGGCATATGGAGAGTTCACAGCCTGGTGTAGCCCATAATAATCTGTTCATGTTCCTGTCTCCAAAGTCAATGGCAAACACAGCAACAGCCCCAGCTTCAACTCCCAGTTTAGTGCCCTACTCACTAGACCACAAAATTGTTTTTTATATAGATGGACACATAAAGATATGGATGGATGGCTCAAAGCCTGCTTTTATTGCCATAAGGACATCTAAAAATTAGCATGTCAAAATGCAAGGACTTTATCTGCTGCATATTAATGAGTTCCAATCTCCTACAATGAGGCAGTAATGAAATGACCTATAAAAGCAGTTAACATCAGTGGAAGTGAGATCAAACAGAGCTTTGCTGCTAAAAACCCTCCTCTGACTCCAGAGGAGCCCACATCTCATTAGAAACTGCCTGCCCTTTACAGCACAGCCATCTCAAATATGATGGAACCATTCCTGGGGTCAAACATCCACCAGAATTCTGTCCATTCCCCTAAAATGCTGAGCTGCTTCCTATCACCTCATCCTGCAAAACTCCTGCACCTTCAGTGGGAACCTCCCAGCGCTGTCAGAACCAAGTTCAGACCTGGCCTCTGTGTGTGTGTGTGTGTGTGGATTGACATCCTCAAGGAATTTGTCTCAAATACCCACAGAGGGACTTTTTTCCTCCCCACCCTGCTGAGATTGGTGAATTCCCTTTGGGTTTGGGGTGTTCTGATACCACCAAGGCACGTCCTGCATGGCAGATATTCCCTGGGACAGCAAGGGAAGCCGGGAAGCTGCAGAGCCCCACTGAGCTGGCAGCAGGAGGGATGGAACATATGTCTCCAACAACATGAAACACTCTGGGTCAGGCTCTCAGCAGGAGAACTCCCACAGATTCCCAGAAACCACAAACATGATCTCCACGCCTTGCCAGGCACTCCAAATACGTGATCCACCGGGGTGGGAATAACTTCAGATTTGCCTTATCCCCGTTTTTCCTCTCTTTGTTTCAGCTGGCCAGTGAGACAAACACGGCAGAGAACGTCCCTGTGGTGTTTGAAGTCCTTGTCTAAGGACACGAAGAGTGGCCAAAAAACCTGGTGGGTGCTTGGAGAGCCGACAGCACGGGACGCACGAGGCTGTTGTTCCCATTGCAGATGGAGTGTGTTGATGTCTGGAGCCCTCAGGGATGGAGCAACCACAATTTGGAGAGAGTTACACCAAGTTCCGAGAGCAACTCGAAACTTTGAAATCGATTTCCCTGGAAATTTGGGTCCATCAGCATTTCCAGTGAAATGAAAAGTCCATAGGATTGTGCTAAAAAGGCAGATCACGGGCGAATCCACAGACACTATTTCCCCCCATAATTAATATAATTATTTTTTTCTTCAAAGTGTTAGCCTATTTCATTACGAACTCAAACAGGGGACGCTTTGATCTAAAGAATAAGGTGGTTCAGATCTCTGCTAATTAGCAGCTGTCCTTACAGATTTTGGCAATGAGTTTGATAGAAAATTGTATTATAATCTGTACTGCCTTAATCTGTTTTTAGAATGGGAACAGCACAGAGCATTTATTTGACATGATGGGATGTATCATGTAGACATCAGTGTTGTACATTTTGAAACAAAATAAAAAATTAGAGATATGAGAGTAAAAATAAATTTTAAAAAACCCCCAAATTTTAATAATTGCTTGGTCACCTACAGGGAAGATCTTGCTATGACCAAGGATAACGCTTTTAAAACACAACATCTAAAATTAATGTTATTAATAATATCAATGGGAAATGCAGCAATTTTTCATGTAATTTTGTTAAACTTTTTTTTCTGCTGGTAGCAAAATATTTTTGGGAGGTTTTAATGCAGGGTTTGACCTAAACCCTTGCTGACACAAGGGTTTCTATTGTATAAAAAGCCCTTTAAAGGAAGCACCTGCCTTCCAGCCAGGTGATGAAAATCTCAGGAGCTGCTGCTCCACAAGGGTTTCTCACCTGTGTGGAGGCACCTGGCAAGAAAAATGTACTGCTGGGGGCACTGGGGTGAAAAGATTGTGGGGTTGAAACATTTTGTCTTTTAGAGACTCTGAAATGCATCCAAGGAGGGAGTTGGCGACCCAGTGGTGCCTTGGAGGAGAAAGGTGAGAGGTTTCTGGAGTGGGGCTCTGTCTGGTGGAGCAGTTGTGCCTTTTGGTCCTGCAGTGCCTCATCCCCAGTGCTGCTGAGCAATTTGTGTCCTTGGGGTGTTGGGATGGAGTCTGGGCTCTGCCAGGGCTCTGGCATCCATCAAAAACCAGAGCTGAAGAGCAGCATTCTGCTTTTCCTGGCCTGTAGCCTTGAGTAGGACGTTGTGGTTTTCTCCTTTCATTTCACTCTTGATGAGAAATCCATCCCAGTATGTTACTTTATGTATTAAAAATATGCTTTAAACGCCTAGCACTGGTTCTAGCAGTTGTCTGCAGTATTTTTGTTTCAAGATGCTTAAAGTATGAATAATGAGGACAGAAGGAGTGGGTCAGGGGATCAGGCATTACGTATCCAGAAGAAACAGGAAGGAATAGCATTTGGAAAACAAAATTATTTCCTTGATTGAACTCTTGACATGGATGAGAATTAACTTTGCCAAACCCAGATGGTGCTGCAAGGCACAGTGAAGTGAATTCTTCCTCTTGCTGAAGTGCAGTGTAACCTATTTGTCCTTTCTCTCTCCTCGTTGTGTGGTGATGAGATCAAAGCTGACATCTGGCTACAGTTTTGCTGAAACTGGGCAAGTGATCCTCTCTGCTGAAATCATAAAGAGAAAATATATTTGGAAAGGGAAAAGCTACTGGGGCTGCCTCCCAGAAGTTTGAGTGTTCAGCAAGTATCTGGTGTGCTGTAATATCTGCTGCTGCTTTGTGCTAAAAGGTAATGGATTAAACATTAATGTTATAAACCACATTTATCATCTCAGCCTTGTTGCTGCAATAATCTACAGGGCCATTTTCATGCTGCTGTGGTATTTACATCTGTGAAAAGGGATTATAAAACACAATTGTAGTTCAGAGTGACATAGAGCCTGGTGTGCTCCAGTGGCAGAGGGTGGAGGCTCCTCTGGCTCCTGCTCCTCCTCCAGTGCAGGAACATTTAATTCTTGGGGCTGCAGCTCAGTGTGTGTCTGTTCCTCTTGATGGATGGGTTGTGCCCAGCTGCGTTAAGTATCACTTAAAAATGTGTAAAAGGAAGAGAATCAACTCCACACTGGACAAGAACAACTTCTAAAATATGTTTTCCTTTAAAAAAAAAAAATTATTCTTTTTGCATCCTCCAAGTGAAGTGAAGGGGCTTTGCTCTGGTGCAGACCCCAGGGCTGGCAGGAGATGCTTCCCACATGTGCTGTGATTTGTCCCTTTCATTCTATTTTAATTTTCAAAGCTGCACTTCTAAATTCTGTGTCTAAATACAAGGTGACAGTGCCTCCTAGGAACTGAGCAAGCAGCATATTTCTGAATTTTAACTACATGGTGTTCAATACCACTTTGGGGTGTGCCATGTGTTCGGTGAGGGGAGCATTTATAGAAATAAAATTCATGTTTTCCCAGCTTTTGAGCAGCGCCTTTCCTCCAGTGGCATCTTGTGACTGTAAAGCCTGTGGGTACTTAGTGCTCCCTGGACTTCCAACATTAAAAGTGAAGCATTTTCGCCTTCCCCATGGCACTTGAGATGGCAGAGAAATGCTCTGCACCTGCAATGACAAATTTAATGTTCTCACAATTTCTACATGAATTCCATTTACCTTTGAAAAATGGGTGCTGCACAGCAGGTTTCAGCTGTGCTGATATTGTACATTCTGGGTGTGCAAGTAAGGGGTTAAAATGCCTTTTAAGAGCTGTCTGAATGCCTTGTCCCCATCACACTGGAGTTGTCCATGACTCCTCAATCCTCATATTACACAAGTGAGTCTCTTGAGCTCAGAAAAGGCAATTCCTGGGAAGAGACTGGGCTCTGGAAAATGCCTCCCCCTGCCCTTGTGCTTTGTAAAAGGAGACTGCAGGGATGGAGACAGTCCTGGGGGATGCTGCTCACCCTTCATCTTTACAGATAAATCAAGTCTGGGTATGGCTGGCACAAAATTCCTCACAGACCTCTCCCACTGAAGCACACTCTTGTCTCTGCTTCCCTGGCAGCAATAAACAGGGGTAGGAATTCTTTTACCTTGAAGTGTGCTCACTCAGAATTCACAGCTCTTCCCAGGACAGAAAATCCCAAATCTGGGATGTTTTGTGACCACAAGAGCGTTTTCCTTTTGTCTCTCTGTCCTTCTTAGACCTGAATCCAGAACTTTATTCTCTCCTGTTGCCTGGGAAGGATTTCAAATCCTCTGTTAAAGTCTCTTAAAAGAGACTAAATTTGTCAGCTGCCTTGGAGTGTGTGCAGATGATCCCAGACAAATCTCTCCTGCTAGACAGCCTCAAGCTGAATTTAACACTTCATCTAGGTCTGCAGTTTGTGGAATATCTGTCTTCCAAGGGAGACTGCATCTCCAGGCTGGGCTCTAGAAATCTGTGAGGTTTGGAAGGACTGGAAGTTTTGGCTTAAAGCTCTGCCTCTAATACTAAAGTGAAATTATTTTGGGAGGAACACAGAGTGGCCCAAGGAATTTAGGAAGTTCTTTTCTTTCTCAGCACTTAAAAGCCTCTTTGGCTTCTCTTTGCTTGTTTTCACAAGATCGTGTGATCCATTGCAAAGAGAAGTGTTCCATCAATTCTTTTTAAAAAAAAAGCTGTTTGAAGATATAAAAGCCAAGCGTTGAAAAGCTTTGTTTGCTCAGTTTTCTGAATTACAAAGCCCACCATGTTTGGCCCAGCTGTGCTCAGGGAGTCCATGATGGAGATTTGCTTCCCCTGTGTGCTGAGACCTTTCCATGGATGGGGAATGAGCTGGGATGGAGCTGAGAGCTCCTGTGGGGTCCCTGTGTGGGGACACCTCGCTGGGTGCTCAGGGCTGAACCCTCCTCTGACAAATTCATTGCAATATTAAATGTTTACCTGTGTAAAAGCTGTTTTGGGAGAAGCTCATGAAGGTCATGCCTGTCCTGCTGAGGGCTCTCATCACTCTCTGCAAGCACCTTGTGCACTCTCAATTAATTGCCCATTAACTTGGAACCACAATGCTGCCTTATTAATTATGGATTACTCTGAAAAGCTCTTTAAACAATGGCTGGGTCTGAGTCAAATCCTTCCTTTCTGGCCCTGAGTAACTCCACCACTGACTCAGGTGCTTCTCTCAGCTTTTATTTGTTGAAGAGAGATCAGAAACTCTCAAATCCCAATGCCTGAGGATCACCTGAAAAACTGTTTGCTGTGATTTACTTGGATTCAGCTTGAACCAAAACAACCCAGGAGCTTTCTGAGGCTTTAGGATGTGCCTTGGGATTCAGTATTGAAATTATGGAGCTACTTTGCATTGTTCAGTCATAAGGAAATATTGCAGGAGGAACTCTCCCTGTTCCTTACAGCTGCTTTGCTGCACAGAGCAAAATTTTCCATCAGGCACACAGGATCATTTAAGAACAAAGGGTAAATAAAAATAATAACCAAAAATAAACTTAGAACATGCCACCTTGTTATTTGTCCTTTAATGTTTTCAAAGCATTTGCATTTCAAAACACACTAATCTGTCCACTTTGATTTATTTTTATTGAAATACAAATCAAACTCCAAGCCCAAGGGAAAAGAGATTTTTTTGATTTTTTTTTTAGCCTGTGGCAGCTAAACAATTTTAATTTCTTTTAAATGTATTCTACTCTCCTTTGTTCTTGCTCAGGCAAAACATGTATGGATTTCAGGGAGTTTTGCTCAGTCAGGGAGTGACTGAGGGCTGCAAAAGCAGATTTTGGGTGTGTTTATAGCTTTGTACATCTCCCAGGCATTGAGGCAAGGTCGAGGAGCTGCCCTGCTTTGGTAATTCCATGGGAAATCCGAGGTTTTGGGGGAAGGAGGGAGCCTGAGGGGAGGAGTTCTTTGATAATTGCCTGACAAGCAGGGGATGCTGGTGGCTGCCTGAGCCCTCTGCTCCAGGGAGATGCTGGTGTGCACTCCAGGCTGGTTTTGGATCTAAAAGCAGCTTTTTCAGGTGCCCCCAACTCCTGGGAGGTGCAAAGTGACTCTGAACCCCCAAATCCCCAATTCTGGGGGAAGCAGCTCTCAGGACCAGGGGCACTTTGGGCATTTGCTGTCATCTTCAACCATCATTTCCAAGGTGGGGGGAAAACACCTGGGGAGGTTCTGATGCATTCACTTGGCCCCACTGGGTTTCAGATCAGATCCAAGGAGCCCGTGGGTGACCCCCAAACTGGAAATCTGCCTCTCCCAGGGAAAAGCAGGAAGATCAAACAGGTTTAGGGCTCCAGGATGAAATTCTCCCTTGTCATGGCACGTGCCAGGGATTTGCTGTTGTGCAATGCCTTCCAAGAGGCTCCTTCTGTGGTTAAAAAAAAATAAAATGGGAGATTTTTTGCAGTGGAAGGCTCCTGTGATCCTTCAAGCAAATACTGCTTCAGTGCTTCCAGCTCCTAGCTCTGGGCTGGTTTGTCCTGTGACATAGTGGGTGAAATGGAAAATGGCAGATTATTCCCATTATTTGAGGGAAAAGGGAAAAACCACAGTGCCTTTTAAATATGCTTTAAATATCCCAGGGCTTCTTCCCTGGGAGCTAAAATCTTTCCTTAAATCACACTGGACCCAACCAGGCAGAAAACACCAGAGCTCATGTGGGTATTTCTTATTCCTGGGGATTGCTTCCACCCATGGGTTAGAACCTGAAGATGTAATATATCAAAAAACAATTTATTCACCGTGCTGAAAGAGTTATTTTCCTAAACTGCTGATCCCTCCACCTTTTCTTACCTGTCTTCACCTCACTTCTCTGAATATCTGGTATGGGAGCTGAGAGGAAAAATCTCTTTCCCCATTATCACATTCTCTGCATGTGAAGAACATGGAACAATTTTCAGCTCAACTCATATTTTTAGCAGAAAGTGGGATGATAATTCTGTTCTCTTCAGCTAGGGATGGAACAAGAATCAGGTAATTGCCTAATTAGGAATTAAGGAATGGGAATTTAGGGAATTAGCCTAAAGACTTTATTTTTGCCTGTTGGAGCCTGGCGTTTCTTGTTACCATCCTTAATTCTTTCCTAATGCCTTGTCCCATGACAAAACACCTGTTACAAAGCCCATAATTCCAAAGCTGTCTGAAGGTGTGTTAAATGTTGAGTGGAGGGATGAGAACAGAATTCTTTGCTGTGTTGCCCTTCAAATTGCTTCCAAAAAGAAAAGGCAGGAACGTGCCAGGCCACGTTTTTGTGTGAAAATTCTCGTGTTTGGATGTGTGGAGAGATTGTGCTTTGCTTTCTGGGTGTGCCCCTGGTCCTGTGTGCTGTGCAGGACACAGCAGGAATGCGCAGGCAAGATGAGCAGCCGGAGCACATGATCTCAGAGGAGGAAGGACAGAAAATCCGAGTGGAAATTTACAGCTGTGGCTGGAGACGCTTGAACTGTGTCAGAATAACCTCAATAATTCTGCTCCTCTGGAAGATGCTGCAAAGGAATAACCCATTTCTTTGTTCTAATGAATAATGGAAAAGGCGCTCCAACACTACTAATTAGGAAAAATTTTATTCTGGTAGGTTTTATTAAGGAATATTAATAAGCAACATCTTGAACAGCGTTGCAGGAGAGTGGAGATGTGCAGAGAAGTTTTGAATGCAAGGCTCTGGTGAAAACTGCCAAAAAGAAAGGTGGGAAAACTCTTCAAAATCCTACATGGAAGAGAAGCTGCTCTGGCTCAGTTCCCAAGCTGTGGTGAGAGGTACTGGGATCTTTTTAAAAGATCCAATCCAAGGCACAAAGGACTTTTGCATCTGATTTCCCAAGGAGCTGACCTCCAGCACACTCAGTGTTTGTGCTGCTTTGGGTGCAGGACTTGTGCATTGCTCAAACTTATTTTGGGACACCAAAAAGGCACCAAACAGCTCTTTTCAGGCAGGGTGTGACTGGATATCAAACGGGCAGTGGTGACCAGCACAGAGGGGATGTGCTGCTTCTCCTGAGGAGGAGCAGAGCAGCCACTGCACAAACGTCTCTTCCCTCTGCTCCTCAGTGCACAAAAAGCCATGGGAGGTGTTACTGAGGGAGCTGTGGTGATCCCTTCTGCTTATCTGGGCACATTTCTCTTGGAAAGTAATGGTTGTTCATAGAACTCTTAGGAGATAAAACAGATTTTGAACTGTCTTGAGTGACTCCCCTGGAAAGTGTGATTACAACAGGTCTTTTAATTATTCTTAAATATCTTTGAGCAGGCCTGGTTTGAGCCCAGGTTTAGCTCTGAAGATGACATTTGTGACTTCCAGAGGTTTGTTGGTGTCAGGGAACTGGAGATGTGTGAGCAGCTGGACGTGGCAAACACAGCAACCAGGTGGCAGGGTTGGAATGGACGGGTCTCTGGGTTATTAATTTATTCCATTGGTTATTAAACAGGCTTTTCTATTCTCCATGGGTCATTCCAGGACCCATTGGAAAAGTCTCTGCAGAAGTGAATTAGGTCAGACTTAGACACTGCAGTTTTGGGGTGAGTCACTTTTAATTGTGCCCATAATCAACAGTGGGCACACCACTCATCCCAGGAGTCTCAAGTAAATTAAATTGACTGGAGATGCTCAGTTTTGCTGGTGAACTGAGTAAGGACACCAGGATTTGACTTTTACAATGACACTAAGTGACAGTGACTGCTTGCAGCAACCTCGGTGCTGTTGGTTGCAGTTTGAATGGACTCAGAAAGTCTTTGAAATATTTCCTCATCTGCCATGTATTGCAAACAAGACCTTGCAAGGCTGGAGTGAGCCAGGGGGACCCCAGATTCTTCCTCTCTGCTTTTTTTTTTTTTCCTTTCCTCCTCTCTGCTTCCCCCCCCCCCCCCCCCCCCAGGCGTGGGCACAATATTAATTTGGAATATGTTATGTGTAATATACTGTGGCATTTTGGAGCCATCCTGCAAATGCTGCTGAGGGATTGAATCTTCCCTCTGCTAGGTACTTATATCCTGTAAATCCTGAGGACACCAGGCTGATTATGGGGATGGAGCAGCTCTGCTGGGAGAGATGGGATTGTTCCGACTGGAAAAGTAAAGGTTTTTGGGTGACCTCATTGTGGCCTTCCAGTACCTGAAGGAGCCAACAAGAAAGATGGGGAGAGAATTTTTACAAGAGTCTGGAGTGACAGGACGAGGGGGAATGGCTTTTCACTGACATAAAATTGGTTTAGATTAAATATTAGGAAGATTTTTTTTCTATGTGAGGATGGTGAGGCACTGGAATGGGTTTTCCAGAGAAGCTGTGGCTGCCCCTGGATCCCTGGCAGTGTCCCAGGCCAGGCTGGACAGGGCTTGGAGCAGCCTGGGATAGTGGAAGGTGTCCCTGCCCATGGCAGGGGTGGAATGGGATATCTTTGAGGTCACTCCCAAACTGTTCTATGGTTCTACTTCTCTCCTGTGTCTGCATTTATATCTCAGATGTCGGATGTGCAGAGAGAAGACAAAGCTCCTCAAAATTAAAGCAATTTTGACAAAATGCACAGTTTTTGTGGCTGATTTTTGAATTAATCAGTAGCTGGGAGATGCTGCTTTGAGTGCATGACCATCACCAGCCCTCAGCTCATGAATTCCTCCACAGGGTGAAGTGTCCCACCCAGTGTTTCCTCCAGTATCTCCAGTTGGTAGCAGTGTGTTCAGCACAGGAAAATTCCACTAACACTTAAAATGCTGCAGTGAAAGCCACACTCAAGTTTGAGGGGGGAAAAACAAGGTTTAGATCTGCAGAGCAAGCAACTCCATTTCCTAATTATGCCCACTGAGGCTTCAGATGAGAAAGTTTTCACGAGAGTTCTGTGATTCCTGTGAGCTCTGCCTGCCCTGACTGGTGCTCCAGTACAATTTGAAGGTGGTGCATTTGGAAGAGAGGACAGTGGGATGAATTTTTCCTGTTCTAGGCAGATTTATCCCATGTGCCTGGGGGTCTTGTGGAGCTCTTTAATGCATTTGACCCTTCTAAGATATCTGCAGTGAGGTGACTGCTGGCATGAGCAGCAGCAGGTCCTGGGGACTTTGCACAGTGCTGTTGCTTTGGCTGCTCTGACTGAAGCAGAGACCTTTTAAATGAGTTTAAACTTTCCAGAAATAGGTGGGGAGGTGACCCTTAACTGTGCTTTCTATGGGGAGTTGCGTTCCCCTTTAGAAAAATGTGTGTTTTCCTAAAAAAATAAAACACCAAAGGAGAGCACCTCTTGGTGCACATCATAGATCAGGCTAAAACACTGAGCTGTGCAGGTACTGGAAAATCCTTTTGGAGGGAGCTTTCAAAGTCCAGAGGTGGATTCATCAGGCCTGACAGCTCATTAGGTCTGATATTGGCCTTCCTCATAGCTATCATTGCTGAGGAGTCTCCTGTGGACCCGTTCAGCTTAATCAAACACACACTTCCCAAGCAGGCCAGATGTGCCTGCCCTCCCCAGCCAGTTCTGGATGTCTAAAATGAGACAGATCAGTCCCCACCCTGTGGATCCATCCTGCTTCTCAGTTGCTGCTGTTAATAACTTGGCAGCAAGGTGCCCTTGGTTCCATTTATCCTGCGTTTATAAAGAAATATTTGGTGTGTTGGTGACTCAGCCCCATTGATCTGAGGTAGTTATCTGAGGTTTGAATTGATTTCTTATCCCTGGCCAGTAAATGTTTTTCTAAGATGTGCCAATTGTCTACTGCTTAGGAAGCTCATCAAAATGTCAGGCTTAGTTTGAGTCCTGGCCAGGTGGAGAGCAATTCCACCCAGTCCCAGGGAAACCCAGGGAGGTGCAGTCATGAAAACAGCCAAAACTCATTTATGTTCCAAAGATATCCCACCTAATAAACTCCTCTTTGCTCACAGGTCCTCCTGGCAAGAGTCTTTTGTTGTGCCTGAGCAACTTGAGGGAATTGATTTCATTGTGAATGGGCTGGAGACGTTTCACCAGTGGAGATTGCACTTCTGTGCTTACTTACTGTAAACTGAACCAAAAAAATGTTTATATACACAAATGGAGGGAGGAAAGTTTGCGATTGCTGTGTCTTTTCTTTTCATTGCAAGCCTTAATCTCACTGAATAGCTGCCTATCACTCAGCTATCAAGTTTAATGATGAAGAGAGGAATAGAAATGTGGTTTTGGCTGGGCTCCTTACACAAAGGCTGTGATCTCTGTCACCAGGATTGACAAAGCTGCTGTTGCTGGGGTTTGTTTATGCATGCTGATCTGGGGACAGGCTTCTCCTAATGCTGCGTGCCTGGAGACAGATGTCAGTGCTGCTCAGGGAGAGGGGCTGCTGTGCACTGGGGTGCTCTGACGTGCTGCCCATCTTGTCAGCTTGAATATTCCTCCCCAGGCAGCTCTGTGTGAGGTGCGGGGGAGTTCTGCTTCCCTGTCTGTCCATGGGATGTGCTGGGGTCTCTCTGAGGGCAGAGGCGGCTGCTCCTGAGCAGAAGTTGGTGTTGGAGCCACTGACCTGATACTGTTCTAAAACCTGGTGCCATTTCCAGATCTCACCACCTCAGCCCAGGAGTTAACCCAGGAGGGGTTAGCATCACTTTGTTTCAGGATCGCTGGGTTTAACAAACAGCAGAGATCCAGGAAACCTGAGGGTGCATAAATAATCAAACAAGGGCAAGCCAGTCACCCTGGAAGTGACTCCACTGAGCAAAGGAGTAGGTTTGAAAGGTTTAGACTTCAAAATACCTCTAGAAAATTACCTCCCCTTTTAGAGGAGCAGCACTTAATGGCAGCATAGTCTACTTCTAAAAACCAAGACAAGCAGCTGCCCACAGTCACCCCCAGAGCTGTCCAGCCCCAGGCAGGAGTCACAGGGGCTGTCCATGGCTGGGGGGTTCCTGCTGAGCAGGTGGGCAATGTCCAGCCCATGGGACTTAAAGACTGGCTAAAGAACAGTTCTGTTCTGCCAGAAGTGATTCTTTGGGTCTAAAGCAAGAAGGGATTTTCTGGTTAATGTAACATTAAGTGACTTTTATATTAAAATTTCAAACTTGCTCAGTGGTACCTCAATGCATTTGTACCCACCCTGACACTTAGGTTTTCCACCGATTTATATTTATCAATTTTGCCAAAGCATGACAGCAGCTCAATATCTTCATTTTTCTCTTGGTGTAAATATGAAAATAAACTCCCATCTCTCCTTTTCCCCTCTCTCCCAGGGTTTATGATGTCCCTGTCAGCAGTAGCTGGAGTTAAGCTCCAAACCAGATCACTCACACTGAGCTACCCCGTGATATTCTTGGCCCTTGAACACTCCCCTGCTAAATTATGGCTGGAGACTTCTCCCAACAACTGCCATCAGGTGCAAATTATTGCTGGAGGGGACAGAACTCGGGATTCAGGGATTCATCTGCAAGCCAAGGCCACTGCTGGGCACAAAGTTTCTCCCTTTCAGCCTGGCCAGGAGATGTGACTTGGCTCCCTGTTAAGGTCTGGAACAGCCAGCAGGACACACCGCTCCAAAAATAAGTTCATTGACCCAAATTGGTTGGATCCCAAATTGAGCAGCTCAGAAATGGAGCAGCAAGGCAGATTTGGGTTCTGTTATGGCCCTGTGGAAGAAAATTGAACTCAATCCCAGCAGGTTCTAAGGCAACTAATGCTCTGGGTTGCTTTGTTTATTTTGCTGGAGGGAAGTGTTTTACCCTCCCTGGCCATTAATCAGGTTTCAAGAGCTGATTTTAGTAGTTACTCTGCTCCACACTTTCTTCCCCCCTGCCTCTTGCGGGGTATTTTAAATAATATGAAACAACATTCAGCTTGAAAACATTAAAATACTTGCAAGGGAAATTTCTAATAAGTGCATGAAGGGAATGTATAAAGTGGGATCAATTTAACTGGAAAATGCATTACCCATGTAGGTCCTAAATAACTGCTGAGTGTGAAAAGGCCAATAAAAACAAACAAATCAATAGAATTAATTAACTGGGAGGCAGTGTGGTCTAGCAGAGAGACCACAAGGATGGGAAAGAATCCCCTGGTGATTTCAGCCTGTACTCCAGGACTGAGTAAGGAGGTATTTAGCCTTCAGTCTCTTTTAGAAGCTGCCTGAAGGGTTTAGGTGTTCACATCAATAGGCTCAGATCCTGAGCTGCCTCCCCTTTGTGTGTCTGCACCACACATGGAAGCACCACTTAATCATTGTGCTTCCAGCGAGTGCTCAAGGCAGGGAGTGAAAAATCAAAGATTCCGAGGGCTGAGGGTTAGAACTGCTCTGGTGAAGGCAGTGACAAGCCCTCTCCTCCCCATTAAACAGGTGCAGGATGGAGTTCAGTCTGCAGCTCTGCAGAATTAATGATCTTCAAAACGACTGCTCCTTGGTTCATGATTTCCACCAAGAAATGCCAGGGAATCCTGGTACCCTGCAGGGTTTTGTGCACACACCACTTGTGAAAGCCTTTTTTGGACGGAGCCTGCTCTGTGTTTCAGCTCCCTGAATGTGGCCAGTTCCCATAAGATTGGCAAGGCAGTCCTGATTAATCAAAAGCCCTCCCAAAACCCATCCAGCACCAACAACTTGTTGCATCTAGGCCATGAAGTGACATCAGAGCTGGGATAGAAACTGCTGCAGACTTACCTCTTGTGTTATTGCAGGGCTTTCCCCCCCCCCCCCCCCACCCCGTGAGCTTCACTGAATTTTCATCTGGATTTTAAGGCCTTTGCAGCTTTGGGCATGAACTGAAAGCGAGTTTAAAGCATGACCTGTAGGAGTGGCTGGCTTGAGATTCAGAGTGGTGAAAATCTCATCTCCTCAGCCCTGTCCCATGGATCTCTATCCTTTCTTCCCCACCAGTAAATCCATTTCCCAAGTGCTGCATCCTTCAGGCTGTTTATTCAGCTTAGCTCAAAATGCAATTTCCCCTGGGCTGGGATCACATTTTAAGTTCTGACTGCTGGGCAAACCCAAAGTGCTGTAATGTCTTCTAAAGCATCCCAAAGGGCAGCTCTGGAGCCAAGGTCTGAGCCCAGCAGACAAAGCTGGCAGTAGATTACTCCTAATTAATCACCCCAAGATACCCCATCTACAGGATAAATTCTGTGTGTCTGTGGCAGTCCTTAGACATCGTGGACATTTTTTACCTGTCAGCCCTTTGCACTTCGATAAATAATCCATAATCAACCCCTTGAGCTGGACCCCAATGGGCTGATTTATTTCTGCAAAGCAGCTTCACATTTCATCTCTGCCTTATCCTGCCTTTTTATTTTTTCCCTAGAAAATAAACACAGCTCTTTTCCCCAGCAGGCCAAGCCTAGGGCAGTCCAGGGATGATACCCAGAAGAGCACTGGGCTCTGCAGTCAGGGAAATAATTTTGGCCAAGTTTCTTTTCACCTGGGCAATTCCAGCCCTAAACAGGCCAGGCATGGTCCCAGCTCCTTCAGTCTCCTTCTGAAACCGAGATGATATTTTGCATCTTCTGCCCTGCCCCTGCCCAGGCATGAGCTGAAGGACAGACAAACTCATTTTGGTAGAAACCTCAGTGCTCTCAGCTAAAGATCAAAGGTAAATTCGCTTGGAGCGCTGAATCGCAAATCCTGAAAAAGATCTGTATTAGCATCAACAATGGGATTAATTAGTCTCTGCTTGAAACCTTTCAAACACAAACACACAGCCTGTGCCGTTGTACCAGTGCAGTGTAATTTCTGTAATTTCAGCTTTCCTCTCTCCTCCCCGACCCTGCACCCCTCTGTAAAAGGCTCCCTGTTTTCATCTCAACCTGAGCTCTGCTTTCAGTGAGGGGAAGGAATAGGTGCAGCAGGCTGTGGAAAGCACAGATAACAGAGCAGGCTTTCAACAGGCTCCTTTCAAGTTTTTGTGGAGAGCAGAGATAAGAGCTGAGCAAACTCTTGGTAGGAAATTTGTAGCAGGCAGGGCTGGGGTGTCAGGAGGGGCTCCCATAGCAGAACCAGGTTATCCAGGCAGCTCTGCCTCCCTTTGGATTCTTTCCCCTGAGGGCTTTCCCAAATGAAATTTCTTCAGAAATCTTACTTTGTGCATGCCCTTCATCTGCAGTTCTCTGAAAGAACTGCTGAACTAGAAATTCACTGTTTTTATAGACAGAATGGCAGCTCGCCCCAATGTCTGTGTGAAGCCAAACAGTTTTCCCTCTGATTTTTTTCTGGGGTTTGTGACGAAAACTGTCATTTATTAAAAGAACATTCACTCCTGAGTGTTCTCCAGCGCTGAATGTTTTTATGCATGAGGCTCCACACCCAAATTTTACACATTCCCACAGTGATGAACGGCAGGAAATAGAAAATGCACCCCATGGTGTGTGCATGGCCCAGCTTGAGCCGTGGAACCCACGAGTCAGGTTTGTGTCTGAATCTGCAACATGGAGTGTTTTCTGTCATCCACTAAAATTAACTTTATCCAGGCAGTGAAGTTAAGGGACAGAGAGGCAGGGTTAGGGATTTTTCTTGGTGGAAGGAGTGGGGAGAGGGAAGTGGGATATGGGAGCTGCCTGTCCTCCTATTAAAAAACTATTTAAAACCATGTTCTGCCTTCCCCCCTCAAAATACACCTTCCTGTGTATTGCACTATGCTATACATTGTGCAGAGGAGTAGCACAATCTCGGAGACATCTGCTCAGCTTTCAGCTTCACATCACAAATGAAAAACCCCTTTTCATGTTCTCCTGGCACCTGAGCGTGGTTCATAAATCCAGCAGGTGCCTTCCAGTCCGTTGGTGCCTGCAAAAGGGGGAGGGCAGGATCAGGGCAGGTGTGATAGCATTTGTTAAATGCTGGCAGAGCTGGTGCTATTTACTTGCTGATAGACCCTTAACATGGATAAATATTTTTCTATTGCTTGCTCGTGGAGGATAATACTGCAGCTTTTCCTTTAGCCTGTTTTTTTATGCAACCCAAAAACCTCAATATCTTGAATATCTTTTATTTCAATGACCTCAATATCTTTCACACCTCCTTCCCTGTGCTGTTGGTGGCTTTATCAGAGCAGAGGCAAAAGCCTTGTTTTCAGAGAAACTGGTGAGGAGACAAGGGGCATTACTAGTTAAACACAAAATCCAGAATTCTGAAGCTTCAGAAGGGCAGTGAAACACATTTCTAAAGGTTATACCAGAGGCATTAAAGGAGACACCAACTGATTGCTGAATATTACTCTTCCACTTGACATCAACATTTCTGTAAGAGAACCAAGGTAACTTTAGCATCAGTGCCCATATGAGGCATAATTGCTGTGGCTGAGGCTTTTTCTCGCTGCACTTGGAAGCTTTTACGATTTCCAAGCGCCTTTCATGGAGAGTGACCACATTCATTCTCTCCCTGCTCCCATCCAGCCTCCCAAACTGAGGTGAGAGCAGAGATTTGTGTGAAGTGAAAATCTACATGCTGGCCTTGAGCCAGTTTAGGCCTGGCAGGGGTTTTATTTTATTCAGGAGAAAGGAGTAAATCCTGTTCAGTAACAGAGCTGTTAAATCCAAGGTGCCTCTCTTACTCGTCCTGCTCTGTTCAAAGGTCCTTCCTACAGTGCAGACCTTTGTCTCAAAGTGCCACCAGCACTGAACTTGGTCATGCAACCCTTAAATATGAATTTTCTTGGCTTAAGGATGGAGGGAGATGTAATTCTGTGCTACTGGAAGCTCAAACAAGTTCATTCCCATTAGATAAATCACTTAGGTTCATCCTTAAGTGTTTTGTTTAATGAACCCTGATCACTCTGCAAAAGATTCCTGAGCATATTTGGGAGAGCCAAAAATAAATCCAAGGTGTCTGGGCTCTTGACAGTGTCTCCCAGCAGGTCCTGCTGCTCTGTGAGGTCACTTCAAAGCCAGTGCTCTGTGTTCCTGACTCTCTGCTGGTTTTCCAGTCTGTGTGTTTAATAACTGGCCACGGAATTAGAGATGTCATCAGTTCAGCAAAGGCTGTTATGCACCTCATAAAATATCAGCCTCCTGTTTTCCAGGGTTTTATGCAGAATGATTTGTATGGAAGCAGTAACCTTGGAGCCCTGAGTGCAAAGACAGCAGAGAGGCAGCAAAATGTGTCTAGAACAGCTCTGCAAGTCTTTTGCCCTTGTTGCTGAGATGCACACGAGCTGCTTGGAGAGCCAGGTGTCACCCAGGTGCCTCAGCTCTGAGATCTGTCCCAGAGAGACTCCATGTGCCCAATACAATTATTTTAAAGGATTTGGAGTAATTAATTTTTAAATAATTAGCGTGGAGAGGTCATCTCTAAGCATGGCAGGGCTGACAAACTGGAGAAGAATTCCTCGTGCAGCCCAGCTGGGTGAGGAGCTTGTGGAGAAGATCCCACAGCCAAGTTCTGGGTGCTGAGGAACAGCAGAGAACAAAGCTGCTCTCTTCTGCACTGAACTCATCTCTGTCCCTGGGGAACCTTTTCATCCTGTCAGGAGTTCAAAGTTCCTTTAGATCCAGGAGGAGGAAGCAAATGAAGTGATATAAAGAGGGCAGGTGATGTGACTCAAAGAGCAGGCTCCGAGCTCTGGCAGGAACATTTGGGATGACATGGGCTGGGCAGGAGCTGTCTGTGCCTGAATTAGTTCAATTTGCTCTTTGATCCTGCCCCAGCACTTGGAGAATTTCCCCTGAGAGGATGGATAAGAGCAGGAGCATCTCAGATACGACACAGATTTAAACTAAACCTGGGGCAGAGTTTCCAGGGAGACCCCTGCTGAAAAGGTGCCCACAGTGGGAGCTGAGTGATGGCCAGAACAGGGGGGTCTCAGGGGACCTGGGCCAAGTGGGCTTTTGATCCATCTCTGCTAAGGATGCATTTTTGGCTTCAGCTCCCACGTCCTGGAAGAGCTGTGCCAGCCCCAGTTTCAGTGGGGCCGTGTCCTCCTGACACCCTCTGGTGCTCCTGAAATCTGCCTGGGAGCTGCTTGGTGCCACGGCAACGTTTGTGTGATTCTAGTTCCTGCAAAAGGATGGAGGATTCCTGATTTTTGTCATTATTTCGGTGCTGATTCAATCACCAGACTGGGCTGGAGGACCCTCAGGGTGCTGAGTGTGTCCCAGCCTGGCTGTCCCAGCAAACTTCTTTAGAAAGCAACTGTATTTGCATGTTTAAAAAAAAAAAAGTGGTTAATGGGAGTGACAGATACTTATTACTTCTCCTTTCAAACACAGGACTAATTGTCTTCTGCCCCTAGTAAGCAATTTAAAGAAATGCTGGTGTAGGAAGAATTAGATAATGAAGCTCTTTTCATCTGACACTTACATATAATTTACTTTTAAATCAATCCCCTGGGAGGTGGCACAAGCTGTGACAGTGCAGAGAATATTTTAATGGTTTTGGCAAGGAGTCAAAGCTGAAAACTTTCTATTTTAATCCCAGGACACCTTGGCCAATATTTCAAAACAACAGGGGGTTAAGGGGGTGAGGATGTTAAATGTGATGCTGCCAACTGAGGTCACTGTGATCAAAAGGACCTGGTGGGGACAGATTTGTACATTTTAAACACCTGCTTATTATGTTCTTTTAGTGGTGTTAATAAAAAAAATATCACTGTGGAGAAGGTGTGGGAAGAGCTCAGGGTATTGCTTGGCTCCCTCCCAGCTCTAGGGAAAAGAAAGAGTTTCCTTCAACATATCAATACGTGGTGTTGCTTTGCCATGTTCCTCTTATGAACAAATATTCTTACAGAGTCCATGGTCCTTTGTGTGTCTGCTAGGGATTTCAGCGTGGCTGTTGATTTTAAACAGTGAAGGGAAGAATTCCCATCCCTGGAAGTGTCCAAGGCCAGGTTGGAGAGGGTTTGGACAGTCTGGGGTGGAGGAAGGTGTCCCTGCCCATGGAATGAGATGATTTTCAAAGTCCTTTCGAGCCCATTCTGTGATTCTCATTCTAATATGAAAGTACCATCACTTCATCTGCCTTTGCAGGTAAATTAAATATTTATCTCAGGTTGTGACATTTAAGGGTTGTCCAGATGAACTGGACAACCAGTTCATCTGAAACAGCAGTGCTCAGTTTCAGGGGATCCTCACTTCTGTTCACACCTCCAGGCACACCTGGAGGGGGATGGAAGAGAACCTTAAAAAGAGAACACACACATCCTGCAAATGCCTTTTTGTCTTCTCTGCCCAAAGATATTTCAGTGAGAAAGGGTTGGTCAGTCCCAGATTTTAACATTTCCTGGTAGTGCAGCCCAAGTAATGGGAATTAATCTGCAAAGCTGCACAGTGTCCCTGTGCTCAGGGCTCCACACAGGCTCCTAAATCAGCCTAATTTCATTCAAGTCTTACTCCACAGCTGCTGTTAAATTGAGTCCCTGAAGAGAATATGGGTTTGGAGGCATAAGAGGGCAGAACAGAGAATGTTTGTTTAATTGTTTTTATCCACCACTCAGAGTCACTAGAGTAGAGGGGTAATTAGGGAATTGTGGTGTATTTCAGTAAAAGCACCACTTCCCTCCTTCCCTCTCCTTTTCTGTGGAAACTGTATTTCAGAGTTTGTCACATTTATAAGCCCTAGGAAGAGCCTCACATGCAATTATCCCAACCTAATCATATCTTAATTAAGCCCTTTCTGCAGAGATTTATGGTGACTAAAGAAGGCAGTCGTAAATAACCCGAATGGCACAAGCACATTGTGGCACCAAGGCTGCACTCGGTGACTTTTTAAACTGGAAGCCCTTTTGCAGCTGGCCTGGGAATAATTGGAATTTTCTCTGCTGCTCCTCAGGAGGTGAAGTTCCCACTGCAGTGCAGTAAATGGAATTGCTTGGGGATCCCTAAAACGCATGAGCTGCTTTTAGCAGAGCAGGGAAGCAGTGCCAGCACCCCCCTGGAAGTGCCAGGGCTTAGGGAACGGGAGGGAGAACAATCCAGCACCTGATGGTTTCAGTGCACAATCACTGGGGCTCAAAGCATGGAGCTGCTATCACCAAAATGTTGTGGGAGGGGAAAAATGCCTCCGGGAGTTTGGATTCTCCAACACATTCAGCCTAAGTAGTCAGGTAAAAAATTTACACTGCATTGACTCGGGGGAAAAAAACTATTTTAATTTGTTAATCTCATCTTTGGATGAGCATTCTGTGTCCAACATCCTCATCTGCAAGGGCAAAACTGCAGGGCTGAAGGAATGACTGCAGAGCAGGAAATCTGGGGGTGATGCAGCACATGCAGGGACTGCCAGTGACCTCTGGATCCCCGGGATGAGGAGGAAAGCAGCCATGAGTAAACAGATTTAAACACAAATTTGGCACCGTGCAGCTCTCCTTGCAGAACATATGCTCTGTGTGCGTCGCCCAAGGCAACCTGAGCATGGGGATGGGATTTTATCTTCCTGTTTTCTGCACTCTGGAGAAATCTCAGCATCCAAACTGGTGTGGAAGTGTCCCCTGACATGGAAGGGTGGCTGGTGATCACCCGGCAGCATCAAAGTCAGACCCTAGCAAGGGAATGCCCAAGAGGACTGGGATGTCTCCATTTGGAGGTGCTGCCCAGCCACACTCCTGACCTTTATTTTCTTCTGTTTCAGGGGAAGCAAAGAGAGGAAAACTCTTTCATCTTTTTTCCTCCAGCAAATCTGAGAAATACCAGTTATGTCCAAAAGTTGAGAGCATCAGCTTCTTGCATCACCATTTAATTTGGGGGAAACAGTTTGGGGTTTTTTTGTTTGTTTTTTTTGTTGTTGTTGTTGTTGCTGTATATTTGTTTGTTTGTTTTTTTGTTTGTTTGTTTTTTCCCCCCAGAATTAGCCTCAGTTTCCCTCACTGCTGCCTCCAGCATCAAGCAGAGCTGCCACACAAATTCCTTTTATCTTGCTGTGTGTTGCTCTTTGCCTGCTGGACTGATGCTGTTGTAAAACTGAACTGTTTATCTTTCACTTGGTAAGAATTAGTGCTTTTCTTCTCTCGGGCTGCACAAGAAGTATTTTTTTTTCCTGACTAGCCTAGACTGAACTGCACAGGATCAGTGTGTGGCACTGATAAATCCTCTATCTGTGCTTCCCCATCTGTTCTCTGCTCCTCAGGCTGGGTATCCAGCTCGGTGTTTGAGATTCACTGGACACAGTTTGGTTGTGAGCAGACTTCAAATGACGGCTGCTTTGCTGCTTGAGTGGGATTCAGGAGATGAGGACAGTGCAGGAAATAAAGATGACCTCTTCTGTTGAAGTATTTGATACAGCAGGATGTCACCAAGGCTGTCCTGTGGCATCAGGCCTGATTTTCTTTATTTATAGCAGCCCTGTGCTAGTGTAAAGCTGTTGCTGGAGCCTGGTGCCTCCTGGGGAAGAACTCAAAGCACTCACAAGGGTCTTAAATAGTGGGAATGTCACCTGTAAGCTGTGTTGCAGGGCTGGAGGGATGTTCTTCTGGGAGTTCTGTTGTACTGGCACGGTCTGGAGTGGGGACTCACAGAAATTCCCTCGTTTTACCCCAGCAGATGCAAACTGGGCTGGCTCAGGTGTGATAATGCCCCTGAGAAAAAGGTTTGAACTGCAAAACAAGCTCATTCTGAAAGCCTGCTGCTTGTGCCAGAGCTGGCTCTGGTGCTGCTCATCCTTCCTTTGGGGCTCTTCCTCTCAGACCTGATGCAAAGTCAATGGCAATTTTCCTTTTGACTCTGATGGGGGGTCTGTACCAGCATTTAATTGATTAAAAAGCTGTTTTCCTAAAGCAGCTACACATTAGTAGATACACCTGATAATTCAATCATGCTCTCACATCTTCTCATGGAGATGTCTCCAATTTCAAGGAACATCCAGCAGGAAATTTAAAGTTTCAGCTGTTTCAGCCTCCTCCATTTCCTTCCATGCAGCAACTGCACATTGATGTGAGGTTTCGTTCGGCTTTGAGGTGCTGAATGCACCAACCCTGGTTATGTTTGTCATGGGATGTGTGGATCAACAAAACAAGAGGGTGAAACCTGTGCTGGCCTTAATATTTGTCTGTCTGGTCAGTAAAAGTGACTGTGTGGAGACTTTTCTCATGTAACGATGTTATATAGTTACAAATCACAAACCAAAACAAAACCAATCAAAAAAGAAAAGAAAACAAAACAAAACTAACAAAATAAAAAGCCCCAAACCCCACCCCTTTTTAGGTGTTTCAGCACCTCCTTTCATCCCTGCTCCTAAAAACATTCGATCAGCACCATGAATTTCTGGAAATATATTTTACATTTTTATTGTCTTTCTTTCCAAATCAATACACTTTCCCAGCAAAGCTTTATTTTCAGGTGATAAGCAAAGAGTAGCTGCAAAGCTGTTGCATTTAGTGATGCTCAGGAGTTTTGAGAAGCTGGTCCATTTTTTTGAGGGAGAGAAATCCTGAAAACCCTGAGGTGATTTCTTTCCATCAAGTAATATTTGAAATTCAAGATCTTGCAGTGGAACCAAGAGTTTTGATGGAACATTAGAACTTAGTAAGTATTTAAAGAAAAAAAAAAAGGTGCTGTGAAAGTCCTCATTGAATAATTGCATAAATATTTTCTTGCCATTAGGTTGCACTCCACAAAATGCACTACTTCAGTATTTAAAACCTTTTTAATGGTAGTTAATCCTTCAGCCTTTGCTTTGGTGAGCGACTGCCATTTTAAAACCCTCATGGAAAGAAGAGGGAAAAGCGAGGAGGCCAAGGGGAAGGAAAAATAATAAAGTGTCAGGGTAGTGTGAGAAATGCCCTGGGGAGGTGGCAAACATTTCTGCAATTAGTGGTGTGAAAACGGTAGATTTGTTAGCAGTCTCCATGCATTATTAATAGCAGCAGAAACAAGAGCTGCCCACTGCTCTGCCTCCTGATAGGGATGCTTTTCTTATTTTTACCTTGTTTTTCCTCCCAGCTGGTCACTTTATCTGACGTGCTGGCTCTGTTTCAAGCCTGGCTGGGAAACCTGTGCTGGGCTCTCACTCTGAGCATCAGCAATTTCCTTTCCTCCCCTGCCAAGCACTTGGCAGCCCTGTCTGAGAGGAGCAGCCCTGCCCCAGCCCAGATAAGCTGATCCCTGCCAGGGCTGGGGCTGGGGGTGGCCTCAGGTGATGCTGATGCCTGAAGTTTTGGCTTTTATATTTCCCAGACTCTGTGCTGCATTAGGATATAACTCTGAACTCCACACCAAGTGTTCCAAGTTCTGCTCACAGCTCAGTCACACAAAACAATCCTTTTCCAGCCCACAACCAAGGACACCTCTGCAGCTTCAGCCCCAGAAAGTGCAAAGAGCAGAGAATTGAGGAGAGAATCTGGGAGGGTGGGACTGCAGAGCCTGGAGCTGGGATGGGACAATGAACCCCAAGGTGGAAATGCACCAAAACTTATAAAAGTGTCAAAACTCCTGACTTGGGATCCATGCTGGGTGGGATGGTGGAGGCACAGCTGGGCTCTGGCACTGCCCAAGGTGAACCCTTTGAAGGGTTTTTAATAAACCCCTGCTTTATTCCTTTAACTCTGTCCGGCCCCTGTTCCAGGGAGCCTCTCAAGGCATCACTGGAGGAGATGATTGTCCCACACTTTTTCTGTGCATTGCCTTAACCCTTCACAGCCTTGCCCTCAGTACAGGTGGGAGTGACAATAATTTTAATAATCTCAATAATCTCAATAAACTCAATAAACTCAATAATCCATCTCCCCTCCATGTTATGTCCCTGCTGCAAACAGGGACATGAATACATGAATACATGAAACACGAATACAGGAATATATTAAAACACACCCATCTCCTCCCAGAAGCAGGGCTGGCTGTGTATCCCTGCTTCCCTCCCACCTTTCCCTGTGCCAGAGCTGCACCTGGGAATATCCTCATCTCCCTTTTTCCCTAGCACCAACCTCCTGCTTCTCCTCATCCCAAATCTGCTTTCAGCTTTCCCCCTCAGCACAGGGCAGCCAAGATTTCACCTGCTGCACTCCACCTTTCCCTTCAGTCTGCAGTGCTCTGGAGCACAGCTAATGACAATTTAATCACGGCACCATCTGGGGATTAAACTGCATTTTTTTCACCTGATTTGTCCCGCTTGCAGTGCTGGTATAAGGAAATTGTACGCAAATAAGCTGTAACACGATTGGTTTATTGCTGTAACTCGTCCTGCAGGTACAAAGAGCATCTGAGGTGGCAGCTGCCAGTTTTATATGGTTTATATAGCTTTAGGGAGTGAAAAATCCTGCTGAATTTCCAGGAGGAAACAGCAAGGAGCTGTCTCCTTTCACTAATGAAGCCTCTGGCCAGTGGTCAGCTGCAGAGAAAACAGCTTTAGCCCCCCTTTTCCTCTGGAAAATCCCCCTGGTGCCTTGGCAGGATCTGTCCCTGGGGGGCTTTGCAGGGTGGGGATCCACAGCTCTCAGCAGTGGGAGGGAGGAAGATGATGTGAAATTTGGAAATCTGCGTTTACCAAAAGATGGGGCTATAGCCCTCCTTGCCCAGAGCAGGCAGTGCCCAGCTGGCCCTGGGCATCTTCCTGGGTACCCACACTCCATGCCAGAAACCTCCCCATTGTCCTGAATTTTTCAGGATTCAGGAGCTCTTGTGCAAAAAGATAGATGTGGGCAGGCAAGCCAGGACTGGGCTTAGTGGGCCTTCTGGATGTATGTCTTGAAAATCGAATTTATTGAAGCATCCTTTAAGCATGTCTGTTCAGTGCCAGCACAAAACAAAAAAGAATTAGGTCAGTTCAGGTCAAAGAGGATCTGTAATTTGCCACCACCTTGGTCCTTAAAGTAAGGACTAGTTTATTATGTTAGGTGAAAATTGCTAGTAGAATCACCCTGTACAATTTGACCTATATTTAAACAACAACAACAACAACAAAAAAAACCAAACAAACAAACAAAAAAAAAAAAAAACAAAAAAAATCTTTTACTGATTATTCCCCAAAGGCAGGTTTTTCCTCTGAGGTCCTTTACAGCTCTTCACTAGAAAATGCACTGAGATGTGAGGGAGGCCAATGGTTCCTTGTCTTCATTCACAAGGACCCTTCCATACAATTGATTTTTTTTTTTCCCCAGAGAGAAATAAATGTTACTTGCCACAGTCCAGCTCCCCCTTCTTCAAAACCCCTCAGCAGCTGTGAAAAAACTCTGAAAACCTCTCCATATTTGTGCTGCAGTTGGGTAGATTTGCCTTCTCCCTGTGTAATGTGATTTATCTGGCCAGAGCAGAGATGGATTGACAAAACTGCTGCGTGGAAGAGGGAAGTGTTCTTTATCACTGCTTTTGCAATATAGATTTTACAAGCTGACAACGGGGTTTAATCTCTGAATAAGCAAAGTTAAGTTCCAAACAAGTGCAGTTCATCTTAGTTCATGGGCTTGTGGGGAAATGCTGCAAGGGCAGGATGTGTTCTAACAAACCAGCACAGGTAGCAGCTGAATTTCCAGGGCTGCCTGCCTCTGCTACATTCTCTGTTTCATCGCTGGGCTCTTGATGCAGCCCTTGAAGGCGAGCACAAAATAAACCCTTGCAAGATCAGGGCTGGAGTCCTGCAGCTCCTGTTGTGGTGGGAGCAGGGAATTAAAGCTGCTTTCAAAATCCCATCAGCTGCTGTGCTGTCTATTAAGCTGCTGACAGGAGAGTGGTGGAGTTGTGTTTGCTCTGAGCTGTTTCTCTGCTCCTGTCCATGGCCCCTGCATTTTCCTTCTGGCTGCAAATTCCATCCCTGCACTGACACAGGCAAAGATGGGAAGAAAAGCTGGAGTCAGCCTTAATTCTGTTTCCTGGAGGCTCACACTGGTTTGAGACAGACCTTCCACACCACTGGGATGAATTTTGGATTTCAGCCTTCAGGGAGAAGGGGTCAGCAGGAGTTTTAAAAGGAGTAATTAATTTGAATTACTGCTGAGGTTCACAGGCACAGAACTTGAAATATTCTGCTCTTTGCAAAGTTCACATAATTCTTCCTGTGCTGTTCCTAAGCAAAGCTATCGGAGCTGATCTTCCTAAAAATAAACCAGCAGATGCAGCCCAATATGTCTGAGCTCCTCTAAAATATTCACTGAGCACTCAGTTATCTGAACACATTACTGGGAGGAAAGGGGAAAACATGCCTTAAAATTGTTTGTGGGTATCTGAGCATGTAAAATCTGCGAGGCTGTGAACCTTCACATCCAAGGCTTGATCCAGGATGATCCTTTCTGCGGATGGGCTTGAATCATAAATGGTCTGTGCAAGCAATAAATGTGCTTTTCGCAGAAGCAATCAGTTTGGGAGGATATTCATATTTCTGTTTAATTTTTATCTGGGAGATTTAATCGTGTCCACTGGTAGATAAGTGAGGAAGATGATTTTTACCTGCTGTGAAATGTCAGGAAGCAAAGACAGCATTAAATGTCTCATTGAGTGGTTCCAGGAGTGGTGTCGATCAAGGGCTGGGCACAGCTGACAAAAAGGACAGTGGCAAAGAACTGAACCCCAAAGTGTGCTCAGTAAACTAAAAAAAAAGGGGGATTTTGGAATGGGAATGGGGTGTTCTGTGTGCAGCCCGGGGTACTTGAGGAAGTGGTGTGGTCACAGGTAGGAGGCAAAAATGTGAAGTGCACTCACACTGAGCCTGGAAGGAGCTCATGAAAATGAATCTGACCTGCTGGGACACATAATAAAGGGAGATAAACACTTAAGGAGGAAAATATATTAAACTGCCCCCCCACTTTAGCAGCATCTGTTGATAGCAAGAGCACTATATCTGGTGAAAATGTAATAAGCTACAAGATTAAATGTGTATCATCTTTGCACTGTGAGGCAGGCTGAGATTGCTGCCAGGCTACAGCAGAGAGATTTGCACAAACACATGAGCAAAAGCAATGTTGTCTGGGCTTCAAGCTCAATTTCTGCTATTCAGCCACATAAAATTATCTAAATCCTATCTTGCAGCTGACAGGCAGCAGGGCAAGGTCAGTTAATCACAGCAGGAGGAAGGGGAGGGCTCCTCTGGTACCCAGGGCTCAGGAAGAAGAGCAGCTTTGCCAGAAGCTGATGGTTGCTTCTCCCCTCTGTCCCAGGGTTAAAAGCAGCTCAGGGTGGGTGTCCATGTGGGAGGAGAGCAGGGAGAGCTGGAGCCTTTCCCTGCCTGCACACGAGGGTCCAGAGTGGGATTTGCTCTGCTTGCAGCCAGGGGAGGAGTTCCTGTCACTCATTGTAGGGTCCTGAACTGCAACTGAGACCTGCACCTTGTTAAAGAAGGGAAATTTTTGTTCAGGAGGAAGAGGGCAGCAATCAGGCTGTTTGGGCAGAGAATTTTTAGAAGGAAGAGGAAAGGTCAGGGATAAAAAAAAAAGATTAAGAGATCTGTAAAATGGAAAAGCCTGGGGGAGTGTGGGGGGGAGAACACGGATAATGGAAACATGTATTCACCTAAAATTTGCATTGTTGAATCTGATAATCACGCGGGGCTGGAAGGAGTCTGAAATGATGACATAATCCATCCTTCTGCCTCAGAGCTGGATTAGTTCTGCCCCTGCACTGGCTGGGCTCTGTTTGCCTCTTGCTGAAGGTCATTCAGCAGAGAATCCTCCACAGCCTCTGCTGGAACTCTTCTCTGCAGCTTTACTAAACACTGAAAGCTTTTCCTACAGCCTAACCCTCAACATCCTGCAGGAATTTGAGCTAATTCTTGTCCTAGCCAGCACAAATACAAATTCACTGTCAATTCCTTTGTCACTGAAGCTCTCTTCAATATTTGAAGCCTGTAATATTATTTTTTTTTCTTTCTGCACATTAATCTTCTGCTCAAGATCAGGTTTTCCCAGCCTTTAGGCTTTTCTCCACTTGATGCTTATCTTTTATCTGAAGTCTCTGTAGCTCCATTCACCCCAGGAATGGGAGGGTGGAGGCAGAAAAGCCCCACAGTTCAGTCCAGCTATGGACAGCAGCATTCTGACTACTGGAAATCATTAATATCTGTCTGGAATCACTTTTAAATAACCCAGAACACTGAGAGTCTGCCTAAGCAAGCCACGGTCAAAGTGTTCTTGGGCATCACTGAGTGCAAACAGCTTTACAACACGAGGCAGCAAATGTAAGGGTGGGTTTGGGTCTATTGGCTGGCTCAAAAAAAAAAAGTAAATAAAATTTCCATTGTGCTGTGGTAATTTATTCTGTGAATAATGGCAAAAGGTGGCTGTGAGCTGAGTCAGAGCTGGAGGATGCTGGTAGGAGCTGGGAGAGGCTTCCCCATCCAGCTCCAGGGCATCTCTGGGAGCAGCACCAATGGCCCAGACCTTTCCCAGCCTGAAAAGAAAGGAGCAGCAATTGGACGGGACAGGATTCACAGCCTTTTCTGATGCCAGCAGAAAGTTCAAAACAAATACCACGACTTCAGGAAAACAAAACAAAGGTGAAATGCCTAAAGCTGCTCGTTCCACAAAGCAAGCAGGCAGGATTTAAATTCCTCTAGATTGGGCTGAAGAGCAGAAGGAGAGAATAGTGGAGAGAAAGAATTATGGGTTAAGAAAGAAAGGGGGAAAGAAGCCTTTTATCTAGGAATTAAAGGTTTAACCCGGTAAATCTCCTTCTTTCTCTTATTTCTGGGATAAAAATAAGAGCACTTGGAAAGCTTAAGGGCTAGATTTGAGAAGACAGCCATGAGTGTGAGGATGCTCAGACACAACTGGGGACTGTAGAAATCCCTAAGCTGCTTTTTCTTGGAGAAATAAAAAAAAAATACCACTTTAGAAGTCTTATGATATGTCTGCATTTTTAGCTGACTGCAGTTTTATTAAACAGCCTTACAGTGGGCTTTTTTTACTTAAATTCAGCCAAATCTTTCACTGGCAGGAGGAAAAGTTGAGAGATTGGATCTGCATTTGTCAGGCAGCTGCTTTCTGTGGGCAGTACCTGGGGAAAAGGAGATTTTTTCCAGGCTCAAATTGGTGTCCAAGGGTGAGTAACTCCTGGGAGTGCTTCCCTCTCCTCCTCACCCCATGGGGAATCCATCCCACTCACTGAGAGGAATCAGGTTTCCTACAGGTAAAAATGAATGAGAGTTCCCAAAACTCATCTATGCTCTGGAGTCTTTTTTTTCTACAGAACTCCGCTGGTTAATGCCATGTTAGGCAAACATTAATGACAAATTCAGTGCCCTCCTCTGGGGAGTTTGTGGCTTTTGGGACAGTTGAGTTAATCCTGGGAGAAATGTGGGTCACTCACCTCATCTGAGCCACTGCTTGGTTTCCCAGGCTGATAAAATGCTTGGGAGCTGCAAAATGCTCTGACTTTTCCTCCTAAAAAAGACCAGAAATCATTCTTTCCTGGAACAGAGAAAAGAATAGGTTTTCTTCCAGGAATAGAATTATTTTTTCCCTTTTAGATGCAATGTAACTTTATTACCAGTTCAAATCTGAATGGTTCTGGAGTATTTTTGTTATTGCAGTTAGGAAGTCACTATCAGCCATTATCAGATATTAGCATTATTTTTTTTTAATTCAATAACTGATATGGAGATGAAAAGAGAGGATTCTTCTGGCAAGAAGACTGATCTTCCTCAGTACCTTCCCAAAAGGACAATAATAGTGGAAAGAGTGGGGACACTGAAGCAGGATACCTGATAAAGTAGGATTTATTATCAAAACATGCACTGCTACTTCCATATGCAACATTGATGTAACAGACTGTTAAATATTAGATCATAAATGTAATCATGAGAAAATCAAAGGCCACTCTGCAAAAGCATATCCTCAAGCAAAGAAAAATTCCTTGCACCAGCTTTTTTGTATACAGCACCTGCTTAAAAATTAAATGGTGTACTATATAAATCTATTATATTCACATAACCCCCTGCATCTGTGAGTAAATCCAACCACAGAGTGAAAATGCCTGCATTTGATAATATCCACATGGAACAGCATCCAGCTTTAGCCCTTTCTTCCTCCTTCTCCTCCTCCTCCTCCTCCTCCTCCTTCTCCTTCTCCTTCTCCTTCTCCTTCTCCTTCTCCTTCTCCTTCTCCTTCTCCTTCTCCTTCTCCTTCTCCTTCTCCTTCTCCTTCTCCTTCTCCTTCTCCTTCTCCTTCTCCTTCTCCTTCTCCTTCTCCTTCTCCTTCTCCTTCTCCTTCTCTTTTCCTTTCCCCACTGCACTGCCTGAGTTTTCTCCCACTCAGTTTGAGCCATCTGATAATTTATCACCCATTTTAATGCAGCTTCTCTCTCTATTAATGGTGATAAAAGTCCCTTCCAGAGGCACTTGGTTTGGATAACCACGTTAAAAAGCAAGAGAAACTCACTTTTACATTTCTGAAAGCTGGGAGAAAGGAACCAAGACCAGATTTTGCCTCTCAGTCCCTGCTCCTTGCACCTCACAGAGCCTTTTTTTGTATCCCCACCCTTCTCCCTCTTCCTGCTGCTTCCAGCTCAGCAATTTATTCACTCCAGGTTTCAGGCACATTCCTCTCCCTGCTCAGATCATTTCTGCTCTGCAAACAGGTGGACAAAATGATTTTCTCCCAGTGGAGCTAAACATCTTCGTGGTTCAGTGAGCTCCTGAGGAGAAGAACAAGGAGATGGGAAGTTCCAGCATCAAGGAGATTATTTCAGTTTAGTGGCTTAAACCAGGAGCTGGTAAGGGCAGCTGTGGAGCCCAGCCTGGCTTAAAAGAGAGTTTGGAGTTTGGTGTCCCCTTACAGGAGAAGGCTTTACATTAACCAGATCCTCATTTCATCAGCTGTAAAACTTGGAAGAAGAAATGGGAATTTCTGAAGGATTAAATATAAAAGAATACAAATGGGAAGGGACAGCACTAAAGAGGCAAACCCATAATTCAATCCACTGAGCAGGGAAAAAGAGAGAACATGATTTATGAGGGGTGTTACTGCTAAAGAGGATAACCAGGAGCAGAACAGCTAACCAGGCACAGGGAATCTTACTGGGAGCTGGAGAATCCTAAAAGTTGACACAAAAATGGAGGTTGAAACATTTAATACACTTCTACAGATGTCACCCAATTGTCACTAGAAATGACAATCATCCAGAACCTGAAGGGAGCCAGGCTGGGTGGAACTCTGGGATGGTGGAAGTTGTCCCTGCCCATGGTAAGGTGTGGGATGAGATGATTTTTATGGCCCATCACAACCCAAACCATTCTGTGATTCCATGATGATTGTTTGGGGTGGATATTTGGTTTCTGAGGGAGAGCTGAGCAGCCCAGGGTGTTTTTCCTTAGAGGAGATGCACATTTAGTGTTGGGAAGAGTCTTTAATGGGAGCCATTCACGTGAGCTAAGAATTAATGTTGGTGCATCAGTGCTTTCCAAATCAGGTTTGGGTTTCCTTCATTCTGGAATATCTGTGCAGATTCCTCACAAGTCAAAATCATGTGCAAATATCTTTCAGGCTTGGTTTTATCACCAGTGTGTGTTCTCATCTCATCCTGCTGAAGTTCAACATTAACCACAGGGGTGGTCACTGAGGTGAGAGCAAACAGTTATCCTGCAAATAAACCTGGAGAGGAGCTTGGGTCTGTGGTGCCAGGTTTGGGTGGCAGCTGTTCCCAGGTGCCAGCTGAAATGCCCTTGCATTCAGTGAAAGAGAACATGAGGGATAATTTAAACTTAAATCCGTGTCCTCTCCTCAGCCTCTGATCCAGCACAAGGAGCAGATCCTGCTCCAGGCAGGGTTCAGAGGCTGTTCTAGCTTTGCTCCCACTCCTCCCCTTACCCACACTTGGAGTTCCTGCAGCAGGCCTTGAGAAAAGCTTTATTTGAGCCCCCCAAAAATGATAAACAAACCTCCTGCTGCCTTCCCCTCTCGGATTTTGCAGATTTACAGTGCTGGCATGTCACCGTTAGCTTTCCCTGCTAGCAGCCATTCCTCAAGCTGGTAAATCCACCTGCAGGTAGTTCTGTCACCCAAGCAGATGACAAGGATATGAATATGATAAAACTTTGGGCTATGAAAGCTAGATGGGAACAAAATTAGCCAGAAAATCTGTCAGACATGATGGGCAAATATAGAAGTTTGTATCTCAGTCCCTAAAATAATTTCCTGGTAATGAGCTGCACAGGTCAGGACGAGTGCAAGCAGCGAGGTTCATTTGCACATATTGCATGAAAGGTAAACTCAAACCCTGCAGTCTGAGTCAGGGAACAAGTAATTGAACTAAAAATAGTTCAGTAAGTCTAGCAAAGGTAGTCTGTGGTTGCTATGCAGCTGAATGGCAAGTGGAAGTGAACGGGACATTTTAATATCAACTGCTCTTTTATCCTGTAAGGACTCCTGGAAATGAGGGTGATGGAAGTGCAAGTTTCACAGCTTGGTGTCCTGTCTTCCTCCACGCTGGTGCTGAGCAGCACAGAAAGGCACAGGAATCACTGCCAATACCGACAAAGTGATTGCTTGGATACATTTAGGGTGGATTTTGGGAAAGGTTCTTTCCCCAAGGAATGGGCACAGCCCCGAGGTTGCCAGAGCTCCAGGAGAGCTTGGACAGCGCTCCAGGGATGCCCAGGGTGGGATTGTTGGGGTGTCTGTGCAGAAAAAGGAGCTGGGATGATCCCTGAGGGTCTCTTCCAACTCAGGATATTCCAGAATTACCTTTACAGAATTTCTAATGTGTTGTTAGGACAGGCGGGAGGGGAATCAGTGTGGTGTGTCCTCAGAAAAAATGGAAATGGTGAGGTAGAGAAGTTGCTGTTCTTGCATCACAGAGAGAGGAGCGAAGAAGGAATAAAGGGAAATCTGTGGAGATAATGAAATTTCTGGGAGATAGGAGTGTCTGAGATAGCAGAGACAGAAACCACAGGCTAAATAAGCAACAACATTTAGTCTCCAGCAATAAGAAAAGGATAAATGAAGAGGGGCTGAAGAAGGGTGAGAGACAAATGAAAGTGCAAAATGAAGCCAGAAAACAAAACCAAGCTTGAGTCAGGCAGTGTGGGTGTGCATGCAGGTGTCTGTTTGCAAGCACAAATATAGAACAGGAAGATGATGATCAAATAAAAAGAAGGAATACAAAAGCTGGAAAACATTCTGAGGCTGGAGGGATAAAAAAGATTGAAATAAGAATGCAAGCGGAGGAAGCTGTAAATTAAAGGATAAATGGGGAGGGAGGAATAGCAATTAAAGTATTACAACAGTTTCAGCATTTTTGTGAACTCTGGTGACAAAGGAGAGGGAAAGCTCTAAAATCTGGAGTTTTAGGACAATACTTGGAAGGTTGTTTGTGTGTGAGAGCCATGGAGGGACCTCCCTGGGACAGGAAATGTGACTTGGGGACACCCTCTGGCCCTCCTGGCTCTCAGGGCTCAGCCCTTTCCACCCAGTCTCCTTCTGCCTGCAGGAGGCTCCTGGCAGGATGAACACATCGGTCCTCACTGGCCAGATGCTCTACTGGCATCTGCGGGGGCTGGAGTGGGGATGAAAACCTTGATGGTTTCATCTGAGGGTCGTACATGAGGAGATTTGTTTGGCCTTGCAGTGAACGCCTTGCTCTTGCACTTGGCAATCACGTTGGAATTAATTCATGGCACTCCCCAGGTACGTGGATGGAGAGAGCACCCAGAGCTCAGCTTCGTCCTTAGCAGAACATCACAGCAAGCTCCTGGGGTGGAACAGAAGGGTTTGCCACAGAGAGGGGGAGCTGCAGAGAGCCAAAAAATCTTATTTTTATCTGCAGTTGGGGTGAATCGAGGCAGACAGCTCCTCTTTGTGACGAGGTGACACCACCCACCGCTGCTCCGTCCCCCTGGTCCCCTTGAGAGCCACTTGTGTGCAATGCAGCCTGAAATGAGGCTGTGCCACCCTGGGAGCTGGGCAGGGAGCTCAGGAGCAGAGCTCAGCTTGCCCCGGGATGATCCCTTCAGCTTGGATGCCCCGTCAGAGGCTGCTCAGCACCAGCTCAGCCTAACTCATCCTTTTGGGCTGTTGATCTGAGTTAGAGATTGGATCTGCACTCCTCAGGAGCTGACAGGCACAGCAGCTCCCAACTCCCTGAATTATTCTCAGCTGCCTTGGCAGCACTCAGGCACAATACAGATTGTGACACAGGCGATCTCTTTACAAAACACTGAGCTCAACCTCCCCGCAGTCTATTACACATCCTGTCTCCACAGAATGCGCCTGGAGACAGCATAAATCATCCCGGGAAGCTTTGTCATGTGCCCAGCTCTGCTTCAGAGCAGCAGCCTGAACACCTGAATTAACACAGCCCGGCTGGCATCTCCCCACTGCTTCTCACGGTGTCAGGTCTGCCTGAGCAGAGCTGGAGTGACCCGTGCAGAGGGAAGGACACACAAATGGCTGTGCAGAAAATGAGGGAGCAGCCCAGCAGAACCTTTGCCATCCCACGTCTCTGTCACCTGGATTTTGGCAGCACAGCCTGGCACAGGGATGTGCTGTGGAACAGGTCACGGAAATGATCCGGGCTGAAAAGAACCTGCCGGGAAATAAAATCTCTGTTCCTGATTGTTCCAGCAATGCGGTGTCCTGAGAAGGAATTTCGTGCTGGGGCTGGGTGTTGCAGGCCCGGTTCTTGCAGTGGTACAGTCACAGAACTTTGTGCGCTTAACTAAGTGACCTCCTGATGATCCGCAGAATGCGAGAGGACGACTCAGCCCTGCCTCACTGGTTCCAGTTCTCAGACTGATCTGGGTGAAAACTGCCCTGCTTCTCCCAGTGCCAGAAAATCAGCATCTCTTCCCATGCTCTTTGTTCCTGGGCTTGCTCATGCCACGCTGTAGAAATCAAAATTAACGCAGGTCCTCCTAGGGGTAATTCTTGCAAAAGACAAAGCCTTCCTTGTGTCTTCAAAGGCCTGGAGTATTTATCTTTGGAATATCAACTCATTTACAAATGTAAGTGCAGGAGGGAGCCTGCATTCTTATAATGAACCTGTACACGTGTATAGCCTTTCGTGGGGATCCATCTTTGTCATGCACATCACATTTTATAAGGAAAGAGGCATTGTTGAGTGGCTTCAGTGCAAAAAAAGAAAAATCTTAAATGTACTCTGAATAGAATTAGGATCCAAAGGATCCTCAGGATGACTCAGCCCTGCCTCACTAATTCCAGTTCTCAGATTGATCTGGGTAAAACCCACCCCGGTTCTCCCAGTGCCAGAAAATCAGCGTCTCTTTCCATCCTTCTTTGTCCCTGGGCTTGCTCATGAAGCCAAGGTCCTGTCAAAGCAAACCCAGTCCCCCCCAGAGCACAATTTCCAGCAATAAATTGTCCTGGCCAGCCTGCATCCCACATTGTTGCATTCCACCTGTAATTTCAGGGCTTTACGGAGTTCTTCTCTATTTCTTTTCATGAAATGCCTGAAAGAAAATCCATATCCTGCCTTCCACCCAGCAGATCCTGCATTTCAATGGAGAATTAAGTGATTCATGTCATCTCTACTGAGTCTGAAACACAAGGGGGATGTGTCTGACACAATATATCAAGCTGTGGGTCATCCATAAGATGTCCAGAGGGATTTTTAAAACATTAGATATCCTTTGGCACCTCCGTTGCTCAGGTATCTTTGATCATCCTCCCAAGAAATTCTGCAGCATTAGGCAGATAAACAACTTAGAAACTGGAACTTCTCTCTCATTTCTACCACCTAAATTTCCAGCATTTTCTGATGTTCTTTGTGATGTTTGTGGGGTTTGCTGGAAGAAAAGGCAGAGGAAGAAAACGAGACACCACCCCTCTGCCCTAAGCAATACTTTGATTTAAATTCATGCCTTTAAATTTATGCCTCCCTAATAGTGCAAAATGCAGAATAGGTAGAAAATAAGGTCCTTGCAGGAGGTGGATAATTGTGGTTCTCTCAGAAAAAACAAGATAAAAAAAAAAGAAAAAAAAAGCTTACATGATGGATGGCTCAGTGCTATGAATGCAAATACCAGGCTGTAATTTATTGAAGTTAATAGCAACAAAATGTTAGTAAGATGGTTAGAAAACAACAAGAGCAGCAATGTCTGATGGAGTTTAGATATTCATCAAACAAATGGGAGTCCTTAGTGGGAAGTGTCACGAAAGAAGGATGGCTGAGCTCATGCAAGGTGGAAGGTAAAAGCCATCACGAGCCTCTGATTCAATGTTCATGCCAAGCCCCCACCCCCAGCACCTATAAACCAATTTATTTTGTCATCTTTCAGTGCTCCGTCCTACAAGCTGCTGTGGGGCAACTTGTTTATTTAACAGGCCAGGCTCCACGTGCAAAAGGAGGGTGACATTTCAATCCTGTGATTTCATCCAGTTGTGATTAAAGCTCCTGGCTTTAATGGTAGAAAACTGGGGAAAATGGAGTTTACATGGTCACCTTCAGAGTCTTTATTTTTGCCAACTCAGCCCCAGACTGCTCCTAGAATTCTGTTCCCATCCTGACACTGCTAATGACAGCAAAGAGTTTTGCTGGAGATTTTTCTGACAGAGGAAAAGCTTTGTTTTTTCTACTCTGTATTGATGAGCAGGGCTTTGAACCACTGCTGAGATCTGGAGTTTAGATCCACAAGTTCAGATGCTTATCTAAACTGACTTTAAATTGACTGCATCACTCACTTGCCTTCCTGGAAGAAAAGAGGGGATAAACACAGTGAGGGGCGGCAGAGGAAGGGGGAAAACATGACCCAGGACATTTTTTCCAAGGTCAAAACCGAGTCGATTTGCCTAGCTCTCCTTTTGTACCTCCCACTTTAAAATTTTGAGGGAGGGCAGCTGGTGTCAGCCAGATCCTTTCAGACTTCCCAGCGTGCTGTAACTAGGCAGCATCCACTTCAACGTGGATGATAATTGCAGGTCCTAGGCTGCAAACTGACGTCAGCTCTTCAGAGGAGGATGCTGACTTCTTAATGAACATCACTAGACGCTGTTTAGCTCCTGCTCAGAAAAAGAAAACTCAAAAATTACTTTCAGGGAGCAGTCAGCATCCATTATCTTCTTTCTGATGATAATTTAGAGATGTTTCTCCCAGCATTTGAGAAAAAGAGTTCAATTCCAGAGCAGCAACTTCAAGTTTGATTATGTGGCAGGGAGAAAAAGGTGACGTAGAAGTATAATTAGAGGGTCCTTTTCTAGGAGCAAATTAATTTCTGCTGTGCAGGGACCCTTTATATCCTCTATGCCATCCTGTTTATAATTCCATAAGTAAAGGTGTTAGGTGCTCATGCTTCTCTTTTTGTCTTCATGTTGCTCTTTTCCCTCCATTTTAGTGTTTTTGGAGTGATGAACTGCTCAGGTAGGCTGGGAATAGGAAGTTGTTTCCTTTTTCTTGGCAGCACAAAAGATTGAATTGCTGTGGGTTCCATTTCTAGGGTCCTGCAGTTGCAGCCTCGTTCCTGGGGACATTTGCACATGCAAATTTAGAGTTTATTTTTTTATAAACCCCCGAAGCAGTGGAAACAGAACAGCAGGACACCATTCCTGAATCCTTGCCTTCTTCCCACCACCAAATTCCCTCACGGAGAGATCATGAAGAAGCTGCTGAAACAAATCTGGTGGGGAGGAGGTTGTCTTCATCCCAGTGAGCTGTTCCTGCCTCTTTCGAGCCTATTTTTGGGAAGCACAGAGGTCAGGAAAATGAGGAGAATTCACCTCTCCAGCCTGGGCTGTGCTCATCATGGTGCAGCTCTGCAGAACCCAGGTGTTGTACCTGGGGATGGATTTGTTCCACTGACTTTTCCTGAACGACAGCTTCCAGCCAGGATGAACTTTCTTTGAGGTTCTTCTGGGGGAATTAATTTAAATTTTATCCTTGAAGGGTGAGGAAGAGATTTTTTTTGGAAACTAGAAAAGACCAGAGAAAATAAAGGGCTGGAAATGAGCACACTTAACAGTGTTACTGAGTTGAGCTTTGTTTTCATTATTGTGCCATGCAGCAAAATGCATTTCCCAGCGTTCCTCAGAGCACTCCAGTAATTTGTCTTAATTAGCATGATTTAGGTGGTTGCTTCCAGCCTTTGGAATTTAGCACAAGGTTAATGTACATAAACGTATGATGGCACAGAGAGAAACCAGAGTTGTCGTGAAGATGAAGTGTTCCAGCAGCCTGGAATGCACAAGGAATTGGCTGAGTAGGCACTCTCAGCTCTGCCACCGAAGCAAAATATAAAATACCCTGAGCTGCAGATGTGTGACTCCCAGGAGCCTCGGGAGCAGCAAAGTGGGGGTCAGGAATCCCTCTGGGAATGCTTTTTCTGATATATTTGAATGGAGGTTGATTTGTTTTTACGGTTGTGCTTCTTTAAAACCTGCAGGGTTTTCTGTGTTTTTACAGCACTTCATCGAGTGGAGCTGGGCAAGCTCAAACCTACCTGTGAAAACCAAACTCTTGGACGGGGCAGTGGGTATAGGACTGTGTGAACTCACCTGACAGGGATTTTAGGGAGTTCTGCTCTGGGTGAGAGCGAGTTGTCCCTCTCTGTCCCAGCCCCGTCCACCTCGTGTGTGTGTGAGCACTTCCCTGCTCTCTGGTTTGATGTGGTTCATTCTCCATCCACAGGAGGTTCACACCCCTCTGCAGATCCCTCTTTTCTGTCTCTCCTTTTCCAGCAGCATCTGGAGGATCCTGGAGGTTTGGGAGCTTCTGCATTTCCCGTTGTGTTGTAATGCCCTGGAGTGGAACGGACTCCAGCTTTCCAAAGGAGACCTCAGGGAAAATCTCTCTGTTCTCTGGATGCTTTTGTCACGCTTCTCCTATCTGTCCCTCCCTTTTATAAGGTAGAACATGTTGGTTATGCCCCCTCCCACCCACCCAAACACAAAATGACAGGAGTTCTCTCAACCAAAAGGCCAGAGGGAGTAAGAAGCCACGTTGTGGTTTGTGTGCAAAGCAAGGTGATCACTCTGTACGGAGGAAGATCGCCTGCAAATGTGTTGGATTTGTAAAAACTGTGCTTTCATTGCTCATCTGCTTTGTTTGGGGAGCTGTGAATAAGAATTTGCAGTCATTTAGGAATTTTTCAGCCACCCACCACCACCACTGATCCATCAAATGGGAGAGTTTTGCCCCTGATAAAGGAGGGATGTACAGGAGGAGGTGAGGTCTCACTGAAACTCCTTTTCCCTGTATTGGTGGCATGGTGAGAGTGAATTACACCCAGAATTCAATCTTCTCCCTGCCAGGCCCCAGAGTCCCCTGACAGAGCCTGCTCTGCACTACCATGACTGATTTCCTTTGCCTTGGGGAGTGGTGCAGGCTGTTCCACGTCAGGATTTTTCCCCTCAGAAACACCAACTGTGTTACCATGGCTGCTCCATCTCTGGGCTAACAAGAGAGGTGCCAGCCCCCCCAGATTCCATCCCCAATTTGCTCAGCAGCAGGAAAGAAACAGCATTTCTGCCTTCCTTTGAGGGTGGCTGGAAAGTCTCCATAGAAACATTTGTTGTCACACAACATCAGTACTCCAGGCTGTGTCCTTCCTTGGTTTTGATCCTCTGTGAGGAAATCTGTGGATGCTGTATGATTTCCTGAGCTGAATGGATGGTTTACATGGCCAGGCTGTCCTGAGGGATAAATTTAGTCTCTCTCTCCCTCTGATGGGTATTTTTGTGCCTCAAGCTCTGCTGCAATGATCCAAGCTATGGCCAAGAAGTTTTGGTGCAGAGTCTCATTTTTATGGGTAGAATTCTGTCAAACAGATAAAATTATAATCCCCATTACCAGGAGGTAATTAATTTAATTCTCTTGTTTTCTTTGAGGTACTAACTGGAAATAAAAGGACAAAGATTGATAGGAGGAAAAAAAATAAGGGGTTTGGTTCTATCAGATCTTTTCCTGGGAGTCTGCTCTGCAGAACAGCTTCTTTGCAGAATGTATTAGATCCACCTCATGTTTAAACTGCTAAGGTGATGCCAGAGGAGCAGTTAATGCCACTGGGAATGTGAATTATGCAATAAAGGAGGAGGCAAGAAATCAGGGAGAAGCACAGACCATGGCTAGATATTTATCATTGTTTCTTTCTCCAGTGATTTTGCTTTGCATGAGTGCACACGGATTTGAGTGTGACCAGGGCTATGTGTCCATAGTGTGTCAGGGCTATGTGTCAGCGTTAGTGTGTGTTTAATCTCAACTCTCAGAGTGGGCAGAGGTGCAGACACGTGGCCATGGTCAGGTTTTTAACCTGTTTAACTCTCAGATGTGCCCATGTGGGCCTCACAGGCCAGGCAGAGGTAATCTCACCATTCAGAGCAGGAGTGAAGGCAGCAAATCCTTCTTTTGCAGGTGCCTCGGGAGCCTCATGCAGAAAATCCTTTGCAATCTGGGCTGGGGAGAAGCCCAATTAACACATACCTTTTTTTCCCCCCAAGACCTTATAATTTCTTCCATGCCTCCAAAGGATATCCTGTAAAGGGTGAAAGGAGAAAGCTTGTTTTCTCCTAAATCCCTGGATCTGCTCCCAGAAAAAGAGGTGCAGTGCTGAGCACGTGGAGAGGTACAGAGGGAATACCCTGGCCTGGAGTCACACAATCATGCAATCACACAGCAAGGAGGATTTTGGGGTGCAGAGCAGAGCTGGGGAGTTCCCTCAAGGTGTGGGCAGGCAGGAGCTGCAGGGCTGGTTTATTTAATATTATTTAACCAGCTGGGGAGTGGGGACTCACCTGCATCCATAGGAGAGGTTGGGAATTGGGAATAACCCCAGTGCTCCCTCCCTCATCTCTCCATGCATTTGGCTGAAGAGTTTGTTGGGTTTTTTTTTGTTTTGTTTTTTTTTTTTAATGTGGCTTTGAAAATGCAACTGAACTCTCCCAGGGAGGGTTGGTTTGTGTTTCCAGGCTGCAGCTCCCCTGCTGTATTTCATGTTTGCACTTTATGATCCACTGAATCCTCCGGTGCCTTGTTCCCAGCCCCGCAACAGAAATGTCACGAAATCCAGTGCAGTGTGTGCCATCCTCTGAGTTTTCCAGCCACTTGCTAATGCATTCAATAAGGTTGAAATCACAGCTCCCCTGCAGAGGGCTTTCTCTCAGAGCCCTGGCAAATGGGTTTTTCTCCCTCACACCGAGCTGCCCTCGTGTCAGCCTTTGCCTTGGGTACCACCAAAGCTGGCACCCCCACCAAGCATTAGAAAGGAAAAAACTTTGGGGTTTTTGGTAGATTTGTTTCCTTCTCATCCTCTCCACACCCCTTGTATCTCCCCTCAATTGCATTTTTCTTTCTCTGGCCCAATGCTTTCAGTTTTTCCTATGCCCAAGAGAAATGAGGAGTGTGTGGTCTTTTTGCCACGAGCACCTCTCTGTTCCTCCAGCTTTACAAATTGCTGCTGCAGTGAGAGGCTCAGATAAGCCATGGAATTATTCCATCATATGAGTAAACCATGTGCAATATTGACCATCCCTCTCCGGGCAGCATCAAAATTACAGAGATTTCTAAGTCTAAAATACAAAAGGAAGCCACCAGCTCTCTCCAGAAAAAGAAAAAAACCACAACTGTTCAAGGAAGCAGAAATCCCAGTTCAGGCTTTCCCTGCTGCACTCTGGCCATGTTCTAATTTCTCCACTCTCTGCTGTTCCAAGGGTCACTTGGTCATATTTCTCCCTAAAACAAACTCGTTAAAAATTCAGGGGAAAGGTGCCAGATATGGTTTAATTGAAAAAAGAAATATGGAAAGCTACCTGGGAGAGGGAGAGGTGGGAAATCTTGAGCCATCTCCTGCATTTTTGCTGGTTTATTGCTGTGCCTGGGAGTTTCTCCTGCAGCAGTATGTCACTGGAATAATAAGGCAGCAGGTTGGTTGCTTAACTGCAGTGGCCGCATCAGTGGGGATTTCAAGAGATAAGTAATTCTGTTTGATTTTGTATCCAGGAATTATAATTTACATTCCCTTCACCTTAGAGAGAGAGGCAGTCTGGGCTATAATTAAGCTTTTTTCCCCCCTGTCTGCTTTGGTCCTCTGTTCCTTTTATTGTCAGGCAACGTGGCAGCAGAAGCCTTAAAAGCAGGGAGTCATGACAACTGACTCTTCCCAGAGCAACTGGAGTTGTTAGAAGGAAAAAAGAAATATCCCTAAACCACAAATGCCTGAAAAAGCAATTAAATCACAAAACTGTAGGAAACAGGAAAATGACAGCCAAGGGTTGGGAACCACCCAGAGTTGGGAGTTTGTTATCTGCAGCTTCGACGTGTGGGCTGGGTAAAAAGGGAGTTGGATTCACTGATGGTTTCATGTGTGTAAGTAAATAAATGCCCACACAAAGAGCTAATTAAGGGCAGGAGGAGTGTCTTGCACAAGAACCCCTTAATGGCTTTGGAGCAAAAGTGCTGTTGAATTTCCCAGGGTGAGAAATTCAACGAGCAGCTTAGGAGAGTCCATGGAGCAATGTCCATGTGGTGCTCAAAGCTTAACTTTTATCACAGGTTTGATTGGCTCCACAGCCAGGCAATGAAATGTTTGACCAAAATATTATACTTAAAAAAAAAAAGAAGAAAAATATAGAAAGAAAAAAAAAATAAAAGGATAAAGGGGTGACTTTGATTGAGATAAGGAGTTGCTGTGCCTGGATTTCTGCTTAGCATGGCAGGAGAGGGTTTGTTCATCTCCACCCTAATTCTGGTTATGTCTCCCATCAGTAGCAGAACTCTTGTTCTCCCCTCCGTTTCCATTCTTTGCACACCTTGGCTGGTGAGTCCTGCTTTGAGTCCCTCAAGGTGTGATAAGCACGTGGTTTTGGCAGCTCTCAGATGTGTCCTGGATCCATCTGTGATTTCAGCCACCATCCTTCCAGAAAGGCACCAGATTTTTTTGTTCCAGCAGGGCAGGAACATCTGTGGGATTGCCTATGGTTACCAAACACCTGGATTTGGGAAATCAGGGCTTCCCACTTGTGCTCCCCTCCTAAGCAGAGGATGGTCTCATGTCTCTGCAAATCACAGAAAAGCCAGGTATCTTTGAGCCTAAGTTAGTGAGGCTTCTCATTTTCCCTTTTGCTCTTCATTCTTTTGCTATTTGCACATTTATCTGTTCTCTGTGAAGGGGAGATCCTACCACAGAGACAATCTGTGGTTTCCCTGCACATCCGATTTATATTCTGCTAAAACCAACCAAAGAAAGTATTTGGAGAGTGGCTTTGTTTTCAAACAGCTCCAGATGCAAAACGCTCCGTGGCTTTATGTCAGGATTGTAACAAATGAATAGAGCACAGTGAATTAATTTTGCTAATGAGCTTTGCAACCACATGATGCATCTTCATAGAATTAAGGCACAGAAGGAGGCAAGAAGATCCCAAGTGACACCCTTTGTCAGAGCACTTCAGGACCCTCCAAAGTGTTGTCTCCCCCTCTCTGTAATTTCTTTCCTTCACAAAGATGAGAAATGCACAGAACAGTTGTTTCAACAATTGAAAAATGATGTGTGTGGTGCTGGTTGCAACAGTGTTTTTGTAGCTCTCGTTTATTTTGCTCTCCAGACAAGAAACGCGAAGCAGTAGCATTTTATAGAGCAGAGAACATTTTTACACAGTTCTCTTAAATCTTTTTAGCAGCGCCTGAACAAAATGTTTACACTGCAAAGAGAATTTAGTAAACTATCCACAAGACTTATCACGACAACCTGCCCATCCCTCCTGAGCCATTGTTTTCCATCCCGTTCATTGCCAACATCTGCTGACCCTCCAGCCCCATTTACCCATCTACAGTGCTCTCTCTGCACCCCTAAAATATTTCCTGTTTATTTACACCCGTTTGTCTTCCATTGTCTGGTTTGGGCTGCTGGTTTTCTTCTTGTAAATAGAAAAAAAAAAATTAAAAAATAGAAAAAAATAGAAAAAACAAACAAACAAACAAACAAAAAACCCACAAAGGTATCTGATTTTCATTGCTCTTGGCTAAGAACAACAGGAATTACACCTGTACAAAGGGTTGTGATCACATAAAAGCATGAGCAAGGGATGTTCAGATGCCCAAAATCTTTTCAGCCAACTGTTCTGCTTGTGGGGTGTCAGAGGCTTCTCCAGATTTTGGTGCTCCAACTCCTGCTTCCCTACTCATTGATCAGTCTGAGCTCAATGGAATTAAACCTCCACCAAGAACCACCTCTAGTGATGTTCTTCTATCAGGCCTTGCCTCTGTTCTTTCTTTCATTGTGGTTTTCTTTAATAGAGGTCAAGGATAGGAAAGGTTTTGTAGACAGAAAATGGAGTGATTGCCATGGGGGTAAAACAGGGAAGTTTGGCTGATTACAAACAAACTTCCCCCTTTATCACCAGCACTTAAATACGGGGCTGGTACTGGGTTCTGGGCCCAGCCAAAGCCTTTCAGGGGAATTTAGGCAGGGCAGTAATGAGGAACCACTGCCCCACACCCCCATTCCCAGCTCTAGAGCAAGGCAGAGTCCCAGCAATGTGTTACAGCAGCTTTGGAAGCAATTCCTTCAGGACTGCAGTCCCCAACAGTCCCTGGAAAAAGCCACTTCACACAAATTGCTCAGCAAAATTCTGTAGAATTTCCTCCAATGCTTCTCTTTCTATTGTACTGCCTGTAGGACAGACAGATTTACACTCTCCTGAAAACAGATGAGGCAAACCTGCCATCCTGTCCAGTGCTTCTCCTGCCTCTTCTTTAGCTGCCTAAACAGTCAACTTATTTATTTTGTGGTGTTGTTTTCCATTAGGAGTGGAGGACTGATGCCTGGAAGTATTTTTATGGTGCTGTTGACCTTGATAATAAAACTGTTCAATGTGGTTTCTGTTGGTAATGGCTTCCAAACCCCCTGGAGTTCCAGAGAGCAGCACATGGAATAACACCAACAGTGAGAGGTCCTGCGGAAAGATATCAGTGCAGAAACCCCTTTTCAGTGCTCTCTTCCCTCCCATATCAGTCCCTCAGCTCTGTGTGTGATTTGCCCATCCATGAGCAGATATTTGAGACTGTGGTGATGCTCAGAACCTTTTCTTGGTGCTCAGAACCGTTTCCTGATGCTTGGAATAATTTCCTTGTGCTCAGAACCTTTTCCTGACAGAACCAGTTCCTGAGGCTCAGAACCATTTCCTGACACTCAGACCCTTTTACTGATGCTCAGAACCATTTCCTGATGCCCAGAACCTTTTCCTGACATTCAGAAACATTTCCTGGTGCTCAGAACCTTTTCCTGACACTCAGAACCTTTTCCTCATGCTCAGAACCTTTTCCTGAAACTCAGAACCAGTTCCTGATGCTCAGAACCTTTTCCTAGTGCTCAGAACCTTTTCCTGACACTCAGAACCTTTTCCTTGTGCTCAGAACCTTTTCCTGACACTCAGAACCAGTTCCTGATGCTCAGAACCAGTTCCTGACACTCAGAACCATTTCCACACTCTCTCCCATGCCTCGCTGGGCGCTCACCACCATATGACACTGACAGCTGCAACTGCCACTAGCTGCTATCACAGGGCTGTGTGTAATTTAGGAGAACAATTTGCATAATTCCAAAGCCTAAAAATATCCCTGCACAAACAAAATGCATTCTCAGGCTCTGCTCTGACAGACGTGGAAATGGCCGCTCCTTTCCTGGCGTGTTTTTATTTTGGGGATCCTCAGCTCCTTCTCTTTCATCTGAAGGTTTGTGAGAGACATTTAAGGACAGGGAGCAAGTGATAATTACCCTCAACATGTATCACAGGCTTTATGTCAGATGATAAGGAAGGTGCCTTCCAGAATAATTAGCTTTTAGGGGTGCTGAGCCCCTGCCTGGAAGGGAGGTGAAGCCTGAAGATGAAGTAGGATCCTGGCAGGTCCCCACCCCAAGGCTCCCCTGTCCACCCCTTCCCTTCCCCAGCCCTGATAATGTATTCAAGTGTGCAGGGCTGCCCACCCCACCCGGGTAAAGAACAAATCCTGCTCTCCACATCTCCTTGGTGATGGCAAGAGAGGATTTGGGACCTCCTTGTTCTGGTGTAACATCCTCGTGGGTCGTGGCAGAACAGGCTGGGGCAAAACAACCAAACCAGCACCACGAGAAGTATGGAGCAATGCTAAAATATTTCAGCTGATTACCCAGGGTACCAACACACCCATGAACCCCAGAGGGATCTGCCTGAGGTCACGAGGACTTGGAATTATCCACTGCCATGGTCACAGCACTGGCAGGGAAATGGGGATTTGTGTCCAGTGGTGATTTTTTTTTTTTTTCCTGCTCACTGGTGATTTTTCCTGGGAGGAAGCTGCGGTAATCTCTCCGTGATTTTAGCCTCCTGAGTTTCCTACTGCCAAATCTGAGAGATTATGAAAGGGATGGCCAAAGAGCAGCAGCAAATCACAGCAACTCCTGCTCTCTTAAAAAAAAAAATCATCAAAATAGATGTACTAACTCTCCACAAAGTCTTGGGTTTGGGTGTCTTGTACCTCCCAATTCTTGAAGGCCAGAAGATACGAGGAAAGCCTCTGTTCTTGTCCTGAGCTGTAAATTATGAACAGGGATAAAATACCACCCAAACCTCTCTTTTTGATGGATTTGGGCTAAAGCTTGTCTCTGCTCGTTCAGTTAGGCAGAGCCCAGCAGAACACGCTCTCTGCCCAATAGGGTCCCACAAAATGAATTTTTAAAAAACATTTTTCTCAGTGCCCCAGTGACTACTGGAGTTTCACTCAAGGCAAATTGTGGCAGACTAATATTTTATTGAGAATAGCAAATATTTGGCTTTAGACAAAAGCATATTAATCTTTTACTTCCCCAGGTTTAACACTCCCTAGGTCTCTTCAGAAGCCATTCATTTGCTAAAATCAGAGCTCATTCACCCCAGGAAGTCTGGTGCTGTAGAAGAGACACCTGAAACCAGTGCCTTATCCAGCTCCTCTAGGAAAGACAAACAGTTTGACTTCTTTTGGGTTCATTTATTTTACTCTTTCTTCCCTAATAATTTCCATTTACTGGCTTCCAAAGCACAAAAATGTCTTCTTCTCCCACCCTCAGTTGCCTTAAGTAACTCTATTGAAATCAATGGATTTCCACAGATGTCAAAAAACCCTGCAAAGCCAATCAGGCATTTTAGTGATCGCCCTTCACACCCTTGATTTGTTTGCTCCCCACTCCTGCCTGTGCTGGAGAAATTCCATTCATTTTGTACCACCACTGAAAGCCACGTCAGTCGAAGCTGCAATTTATTACAAACATTTGTTTTCTGCTGGCACAGCCAGGCTGACTCTCATCTCACTTGCACTGCTTTTTCAGCATGTAATGACAGGGATCACAATAACTGCTCCTCATTTACTGGCTTGACATAATACTCAAACCAGTAAAACACCATTGACACCACTACACTGGTGGCCTGGAAAGTGTCTGACACTGAGCATTTAACATAAAGTTTAATGTGTTCTCCTCCTTCCTCTCCCCCTTTATAAAGACAGAACTGCCTGGGATGAAACAGCCCAAATCAGCTTTTTTTTTTGTTTCACTTCTATCCAATTGCACAAACCAAGTTGGCACATCCTAAAAAAGAGTAAATCCAACAGGTTTTGAGCAGACTTGCTCTGCAGGCACAATTGGTGCCAGCTTTTGCAGCACATCTGACGCAGAAAAGATGGATTGAACCCTGTGTGGATATGGAGATGATTTCTAAAAGCAGCAGTGGAACATCGAAAGCAACCAAGTTTGGATTCCTGCACCTTCCCCCTGCAAGAAATGTGGTTGCATTTTTGCTGTTTGGTTTCAGATCAGGCCTCCTGGCTGCCACTTTCCCAGCTCTGGCAGCACTGGATGCATCTCTTGCACAAAGGAAGGTGCACACAGTGACAGACTGATTGCAATCTCTCACAAAAAAAAAAAAAAAAAAAAACCAAAACAAATATATATATATATAATAAAAAACCAGATCTATCAATCCAAAAAGGTTTTGGAAGGGAACGTATGGTGTTATTTTAAACTGCAGAGAAATCAGCTGTGGGAATGTGGACATTGTGTCTGATCTATGTGCTTTGAACCCCAGCTGGGAGAGAACTGGTCCAAGGTGGTGGTTTTGCTGTGCCTGGTGCTCTCCCCAGATGTGAATGCAGTGAAAGAATGAACAGCTGTCAGTTCAAGCTTGCCAGGATTTCTTGTGCAGAGTAAAACTCACACAGTTTTTCCAGGGTGCTTTTCCTGTGAGTAAACATTACAGCTCAAATCATGAATAAACACCGTGGAGAGAAAGAACGTCAGAGTCTGATTTTATCTGATTTTGCCTTGGCAGGGAATGATTTCACAGCTTTCTCATGCATTGTCTAAATGTACAACTTTTCTCTCCCATTTCCTCTCTAAAAACGAGTGAGTAGGCCAGGAGGGATTTAGTCAAATGGAAATGAGTTTTCTCTAAACACATTCCTTGTTAAAAACACCCTCAGGTTTTAGAGCGGATGGGTGAAGATCACAAAAGACTGATGGTTATTCAAGGTTAACATGCTCAGAATTTCTTGGAAACTGTATTACTCCTTAATCCTCCATGTTAGGATTCCTCTCTGCCTCAAGAACCATTTATGAATCAAGAAAACAAAGCCACATTTGGCTGGATCCTGCAGACTCCTGACACTCCCGGCTGTCACATCACGCATGAAAATGGGAGCAGGACCTTGCCCAGCCTCAGGTGATTCCAGGGCTTTGGGCTCAAGGTGCCAAACTCTTGGACCTGTGAATCCCAGAGTTTCCTTCAGTCCCAATTCAGCCCTGAGGAGCTTTGCTCAGTGAGAGAATCCCTGAGTTCTGTGTTTAGGATGCGACTGAAGGGGAATTTCTGCTCAGTGCTGGCACTGGGAATCACAGGAGGTCACAGAATCCCCTGGGAGGGGCACTGGGCTCCTCTGGCTGGAGTCAGAAAGTGCAACAGGCTCCTTTGTGGACATTGTTTTGCAAAGAGCTGTGGAGATGGTGGAGTCTGACAGGGGCCCTCAGACAAAGCACTGCGAAAGAATGAGGATAAATGCACATTTTTAATGAGCTCTAACAAAAGTCTATTGAATGGTTTCTTCAGTTCGGTTGTGTTTTGATTATTTCCATTGTCCTTTGTTTCCACATATGCGGGTTGTGATGCATCCAGGAAAAAAATCATGAACATTTGCATTGACAGCCATCCAGAATTTCCATTTAAAATGATCCACTTTGTTACAGTAATTAGCCTTGTAAGTGGAACAAAGCACACAACACTGACAATAGTTGCTAGTGATCACTTCACTTCCTAATCAGGCTGCTCCTTCAAGCATTCTAATTTATTTTACTAATGATTACAGGGCAGATGCTGCACAGATTTGCACCTCTAGGAACTCCAGTCAAATAGAGAAGCAGAAAATCTTTCCTAGTTTGCCTAATCCTGAAGTATTCCGAGTAATTTGAGGGCCAAGCTATTATAAATAACAGACTGTGCTCTCAGAGGTTTACCGGTTTCAGATTTGAATTCTCTGACATATCAATTGCTGTGAAGGAGGGGGGTCTGGAACCGAAGGGTTTCTGGGACAGGGGTGCTGGGAGCTGAGCCCTCTCAGATGGCACTGACACTCTTCAGAGGGGAGATGGAAGTAGGAGCACCTCCTTGCCTTGAGTTCTCCATAAAAAACCCTCTCCCAGTTGGTTCTGCACCTTTAGAAAAAAGCACTCAGAGAGAAAAAAACAGCTTCCTCGAGATGAATGAGAACAAGGAGAGGCTGGTGAGGGGTTTAAACTGTTAATCCCATGTCAGAAATAAGTATGGTTTTTTTATTAAAATACAGGTTTGCTTCTCTCAGTGTAATCCTCTAGAGTTCAAACCCCAAGGGAGCTTTAATGTCCTTCACCTTTCATGATTCAAAGCCAGTTCATCCAGTGCCTTCAGCGTGGCCTTTTCCATCCTTATAGCAGGGATCCATCAGGCAGAGTTCGGCTGCAGTTTGCCTTTTGCAAAAAGGGCAAAGTCATTTATTTATGTGCAACAAATGGGTGTAAGCAGAGCCAGGCACACGCAGGGAACAGCATTTCCTTGGTTTGACCCTCACCACTCTTGGTTCCCTCCAGAACTCATCAGTTTGTTGAGATACCTGCAGAAAAACTGTGTTTGGGTGGATAAGAGTAGATTTTGGCTGGGTTTTATTCTGGTTGAAATCCATGAGTTGAATCAGAGCAGGGCAAACCCTGTTCTTCCCTTCTCTGTGTCCATGTGTTGTTCTGCTGCCTGGAGTGTTGTGTTTTAAAGTACATAAAGGAATCCAAAAGAGTTACATTTCATCCAATAAAATAAATACATTTGAGATCATCAAATGATCTCTCTGTCTCTCTTGAAATGGAGAACTTTTTGAAACACTGATTTATTTTATGCTGCACGAGGCGAGCAGTGGAAGAACTTTCACCCTCCAAAGGTTCAACTCTGGGTTGGTTAAGCAAGTCTGAGTTGAGCTGAAGTGGTTCAGGATTTCTCACTCTCTGCTGAACAGTTCTGGTCACAGATTTGAGCTGTTCGCTTCATTCATGTCTGGGAGGCAATGAAAAAAGTGGCTTGAGGCTCAGGGTGTCCCTTGGGCTTCGTGCCCCAAGAACAAAAAGTCACCTAAGCTCCAGCACCAGACTTCATGGCCAAGAGATTTCCTTCTCTCTAACCCTTTAGACTTTGCTACTGCTGCCCATTTCCCCTTTTACAGTTCCAACACTTTTTGTGCTGTGGAAGCCAACGTGAGTGGCATTGGAAGGGGAGCCATACACAGACACAATTTTCATGTCTCGTGATTCTTATGATCAGCAAAAAGCAAGGCTCAAGGAGGACAAATGCAGGCAGGAATAACCTGCCCTCAGATTTAAGGAATGATCTTAAATTTCTCCCCCTCTTGTTGCCTGTGGGATGGAGCTGGAGTTGCCATGGGCACAGCAATCTGCCATTCCCAGGAGGATCAATGCTCATTTATCCAATAAATATTGGAGATCCTTACTCATCCCAAGAATGCATCCACCAGGAGTTGCACTTTACTGAGAACACAAAAGATGTGCTTTACTGAGAACACAAACCCTCCTGTGTGAGTTACTAGGGAGGGAGGACTCCTTGTCCATTGAGGTGCCTCCAAGTGGCAGAATCAGTTCCCTGCCAGGTCCATCCTGGAGAATTCGGGGAGCAGACCCAAGCCAGGTTTCCTGCAGTCACATTCAGGCTGCTCCTGTCTCAGCAGCAGCAAAGGGACTTGGTGTGCATCAAGCAGAGCTGCCCTTGGTGTGATGCCCAGAGAGGACTGAGGGGTTCAGCCCAGCAGTGCAGGGTTTAGCATTTCCTTCCTCTCCCAGATTCTGCAGAGAGGCAAAAGCTGCAAGATCTCGATGAGACCAAAATATTAATTCTGTGTTATTGCATCAAGTTTGCCTAACAAGCCACATGAATAAATCTGCAGCCTTAGCTTCTGCCAGGGCCAAGTTTCTATGGCAACAACAACCCATCTTATCTTTAGGAATTTCATTAACAAGGGAAGGAAACGAAACAAAAAAAGAAGAAAAATCCCACTCCAAAATCAGGAAAGATTTCCCAAATTAAGAGCAGCATCTCCCTCCCCTGTATCATTTTTTGGGGAATGTTGGATTTTTCTTCTCATTTGTAAAGGTGTTTTAAAAAAAAAAAAAAATCACATCACTGACTGAGAAAAAAAAAAATATATATAGCAAATGCTTTTGTACCTCTGAGTTGGAGAGAGAGGGATTGCAAACATGCAGAGTGGGGATGGAGAACATGGCTGTTGCAGAGCACTCAGCATTCAGATGAGCCCCAGCACTGCCTCCTCTCCCAAAATCCAGAATGAGGGAGGACAGCTGGGAATGGGAGACTTCTGGTGTGTTCACAGTGGAGGCTCCTGGTGATGTGAACCCCGTGACATTTGGGGAGTTATTCTGGAGCTTTGTTTGTTTGTGTGTGTGTGTGTGTCTGTGTTCCTGCTCTCAGAGCCTCGGTGCTCGATATTCCGGACACGAGAATTAGGTTTGTTGGATTTGGAAAGCAGGGCTGTCTGTGCTTTTTCCTCATCTCACCTTGGGCTGCCCTAGACCCTTGTGACAAATAAAATAAACACCGTTTAAAAAGTCGATTCAAATTGTTTCAGGGGAAAAACAAAACAAAACAAAACAAAAAAAAACCCAAAAAACCAAAAAAACAAACAAAAAAAAAACAAACGCCTCCTGCGCTGACAAAAGAGGAGGAAGGGATTCATGGGCTCTGCTGTGGGAACAGCTCGGAGATTCCATGCTCCCACCACCCTCAGAGTGGTTTGGTTGGAGCAACAGGAGGAGAGAGGCAGAGCTGTTGGATTCCAGTTTGGGCAATTTGGCTTTGGTCCCTCTGAAGAGGTTAGAAAGTGCTGTCCTTAAACCAGGACCCAGTGATGGGCTCAGCTTTTCCCTGGAGCCCTCGTGCAGGGCAGGGGAGATGCTGATCCCTGGAATTTCTGCTTCCTTATCCCCAGGCTGCAGAGGCAGAGGATGAGGATGGGGAATGACAGGCTGGGGGACAGTCAGAAAATAGCAGGGGGCACAGAGAAGCCCAGCTGTGGAATTGAGGAGGTATTTTAGGGCAGGGAGTGTTTTGATCCAGTGTTTGTTCTCCCTGTTCACCTGGAGTTAACTGCAGCTGGAACAAAGCACTCCCTGCTGTACCACTGCAAACAGCAGCTCCAGCTCTCTCTGCCAGCTCACAAGTGCACCAGTTTCATCGGGAGAAATCCCATATCAATGTCAGGGAACAATGGTTAAAAGAGTGTTCTCTTCCTGTCATTTTTGCCTGCTGCCAGCTGGGAAGCCCCCAGGGACCATTATTTCAGGAACACTGCCTGTAATGCCTCTTATACCTGTTTTACAGTCAGCCTTTCTGCTGATATCAGAGAAGCAATCTCCCAATTATGTCAGGGTAAGTGGATGGAGAAACAGCTCTGCCACTAACAAACATCCACACTTAGATTATTTCCCCCACTTTGCCTCGGAATGGCCAATCAAGATTTTTACAATCACAATACCTGCCACGCTCCCTGGTGAGCCATATAATTCATCCAGCCAGAGAAAACATCACAAAACATAGCTAACACATGAAATCACAACATGGGTTTTGTACAGTGAATTACAACTGCTCACACAAGGCTGTTAGTGAACAATCTCCAGCCCAATTCCATTATTCGTGAAAGAAATTGATCAGCAATTCCAAATAACAAATAAATCTAAGAATTTTGTGAGCTGTCCAGAAGTGATTCAGGAGCTGGGAAGGGAAGCGATGTTGGTGGAATAAATTATTTGCTGCAAAATGCGTTGGTTGGTTCTAACTAATGCATATTCCAAAATGGGAACAACAGTATTTATTCATTTATTCCACTGGATCAGATGGATGTGAAGTGAATGGAGATAAAACAGTTCCTGGCTCAGAATTTGCCCACCAGTGCAGAGATGAGTTCTGGGGAAAGACATCAGCATTTCCTTTTTGATTTGTCTCCTGGCTGTCTTTCTGGCTGAGTTATGCTTTCCCATGGCCACAGGAAAACCCAGGTAGCTTTGGGCAGGATGCCTGGCTCTGGTTTTTGACATAACTATAAATTCCCCTGCCTTTTTCCTCCTCTTCCTGCAGGAAGGTGCTCAGCACTGGCAGCTCCTGTGCTGATCATCTGCCAAGTGAATAAGTGCTGGATTTCATGCTAAAATACGATTTCACCAGGCATGATTTGGCTGTAGGGCTCCAAAATTTGAGCTGTACAGGCCTCTTAGCATAGGCAGGGTGGTTTATAATCCCCACTGGAGTGCTCTGCAAAAGGGACTTGGATCCACACTTTTCTGATAGTGTAAATGCACCCTGAGAGCTGCAAACAGGCTTTGGGTTCCCAGACAAATCTGCCAGAAGGGAATATTCACTGAGATTGCCTTGCTTGTCCACTCAAACTCCAACATGCCAAACTAAGGACATCTCTCTGCTTGGTGACAAGGACACATTCGCCTTGAACAGGACTTGCTGGAGAGAACTTGGTGTTGCACCATATGGATGTGTGAGGAGCCTTTCAAAGATGATTAATACATGATTGTTACCAAAAATCAGATTTTTTTTTTCCATGGCCAAAGAGCAGAAATTCTCTATATTGCAGTGGGTTAGGGGTGGATGCCCCAACCCTGAGCAGCCTGGGCTGCTGGAAGGTGTTTCTCCCCATGGCAGGGAGGTGGAATGAGATGATTTTTGATGTCCCTTCCAACCCAACCCGTTCTGCTGTTCTGTCATCAAACCACGCCAGCTCTGAAAGGGGTGCAGCGAATGGCCTGATTTTCAGATTTTTTAACTGAGAAACCGGATCCCCTTTGTACCTTTGATTTCCTCCTTGTTCCTTGATTCACCCAGATTAGGAGTGTGGCAGATCCTGTGCCAAATGTCCGGAGAGCCCCCAGTGCTGCCTTCCTCAGGCACAGTCCTGGGGCCATTTCCATTTTCCTGTGCCTCCGCGGAGGAGGAAAACACGAGCAGCAATTAGAAAACTTGGATCAGGGGGCTTGGATCCTCCCTGCATTTCAGCAGCACACAGTGCAGGGCGTGGGATGAGCGATGAGGATGTTTCCCATTAGGGAAAGTGCTTTCCATTGTCAGTGCAGGCACTCCCTCGTTGTCCCCAAGGCCACCGGGAGTTTTTGCAAAATTCTCTTCTCCATTTGAGCCCCTGAGTTCTTGTGATTGCTATAAACCACCCACTCTTGCACCAGCTTCCTGGGGGGAAGCTCAGGCTGGAGGAAAGCCATGAATTTTCCGAGGGTCTGGTGTTCATATTCATATTTGAACAAATCTTGTTAGAAATAGGCTCAGACTTCAGGAGGACAAAATGAAACACCCCAAAGCAGGAATTTCACAGGCTTTGGTGGTTTCTTTGCATAGAATCCCAGAACGGTTTGGGTTGGAAAGGACCTTCAAGGTCTTCTTGTTCCACCCCCTGCCATGGTCAGGGACACCTTCCACTGTCCCAGGTAGCTCCAAACCCCATCCAGCCTGGCCTTGGACCCTGCCAGGGATGAGGGAGCCACAGCTTCTCTGGGTAACTGTGCCAGGGCCTCAGCACCCTCACAGGGAGGAATTATTTTCTTTTTTTTTTTTTTTTTTTCTGTTTTTAATATCAGAAGAGAACATTCCATAGGCTTTTCCCATTAAAGTTGACACTGCCACTATCTCACCATGGCACTCTCAACCAAAACATCTCCTTTTCCCTGTCCATGGACATTTCCTGTCCTTTCTCCATACCCTGTGCTCACTTCCCTTGACTATTATGTTTGCAGGGTTCAACTCCCTAATCAGCATCTCTGTTGGCTCTTTCTTATTGTAATTATTATTATATTTTTAATTATTATTATTATTATATTTGAGACTCAAGAGCAACCTCCATGTTCTCTGTGAGGTATAATGGTGAAAAAAAACTATTTGTGCCTCAAAGACTCTGTAGCCACTGAATGAAAAGTTGACATGGTCAAGGAAAAGATTTAGCTGCATGGTGTTTAACTAAGCACCGTTTTATGGCTCTCTTTAAAACATTATATGGCAAGCAGGAAAAAAATTAAAGAAAGAAATCCCAATGCATGGATGCTGTGGGGTAAATTGTGCCCTTGTTTGCTTCATTCTCTCCCCTCCCCCCTGTGTTTCAAACATCACTCAAGAACAAGCTTCTGTTATTAGGCAAAACTCCCCCTGATACTTCAGGAGGCATTTCCTCGTTTTCTGTAAGAAAAGAGGGAATATGATGGCAGGAGCATAATTATGAGCACTCTCTACCATACCTGGACTGGCTGATTTGCACTCAGCCCCTGTGATGGGAAGCAAGTGAACAGTGCTCTTGAGCTGTAATTATTATTATCAGTCACTCTTCACGGTGACAACAAATAATTATTTTTAAAAGGCATGAAAACAGAATTAACCCTTTCCTCAGACATCCCCTCTCTGAAGTGTCATGCTTGGTGTTGCAGTTCTGGGCTGTGGAGCTGCTGTTTCTGTTGGTTTTCTCCCATTAAAATACCCTGGGCTGCACTGAGAGGGCAATTTTCAGCAGGGAGTGGTGATTTGGAGGCCCACAGCTTTGCCAAGGGTGGTTTGGTAGAGCCCAGCTTTCAGAATTTTGCTCAAGAGGATGTTTTTTTAGCAATCGTGCCTCAGTTTCTGGTGACGTCCTTGCCTTCAGAGTGAAGTGATTTATTGAAATTTCCAAACAGGCTTCAGAGAGAAAAGATTTATTGAGTCTTCAACAAAAATTCTGCCTCAGGACCCAACCATGCCCTGTCTTAGATTCACCCAGTCTCATGTGGGGTAGGAGCTGTGGCAGCAGCACCAGGAGCATGGCCAGAGATCCTGAATCCACTGCTCCAGCCAGGGCTGCAGCTCCCTCCCCTGCACCCCTCCACCCTCAGTCCCATCCCAAGCCGTGTCCAGCCCTGAAATGTCCCCATGTGAAGGGAGCCCGGGCAGGTTCTCTCCTGGGACACTGACCCAGCTGTAGGGCAGAGGGACCAGAACAGGGTGCAAGGACGAGGGCAGATGTGGGGAGCACCAGCCCCGGAGGCAGCAGGAACGGGAGGGTTAAAGCCTTGCCCAGGACGCTGTGGTTCCATCCACAGCTCTATTCTTGTGTTCTGAGACAGGCACAGATGGAGCTGGATGGTAGGGGGGGCTGTAGCCCCTCTTTTGGGATTTCTCAGTGCTCCCTTCAGCTCTAACTCATCCCCTCGAGGCTGGGGCTGCTGTTCCCCTGTCAGGTGGTACCCCAGAGTTTACCAGGTCAGTGCTTGTTCAGGAGCAAAATCAGGGATGCAGGATCAGAGGCACATAAATCTTACAGCCTGGAAGGTCTCCCAGCCTTCGATACCAGGGACAAATCCATCAGGGCTCTCTGAACAGAGGACAGGGAGGAATCTCCGGCCTCACCTTCATCCCCACAGGAGCTGGGAGCCTTCATCATCCCTTATCATCCTCAGCCCCTCCTGACCATACAGTGCAGCCTGGCAGCTTCCCCTGGGCTCTGTCTGAGCCAGCATGAGGCATCACCCCCAGTAACAGCCTGAGAGCTCAGGGGTGCTGTGGCCAAAGCTCCCGGGAGGGGACAAAGCGTGGCAGCCCAGGGGGAAGAGCGCAGCAAGCGCCGAGAGCACGATTTGTAATGAGTGCAGTGTGTGGCCAGGGTCTGTAGGAAATCTGCTCGCAATCATCCTGTACTAAAGACAAATGACAAGCTGTTTCCCAGGCACAAACCTCTGCCTTTCTTCTCCAGAATGCCAAGACAATTATTTGTGGCATTATTATTTTTCCCCCCCTCGCTCGCTTCCCTTTTCTCCAAGGGTCTCCCACACACGTGGAAACCCAAGGCATTGACAGTGGCAGGAGTTAATAAACCCAGTGCAGCACTGTGAAATATCAACAAGCTGCAAGGCAGGGAGGAGAGCAGGGCCTCCCCACTGCTCAGCAATGCTTTGATTCAAACTGAAGGAAGACAAGGCAGGGAAATTCGCAGTCTCCAGGCAGCCCCATGCGCTGTTACCTTGCCCTGTTTTTGTGGCACAGCACGTTGTGTACATCCCCAGGGCTCCCCGAGCCCCACACGCAGTGCAAGGTGCTGACAAGGGGGTATTAGAGCTGACATGCTGAGGAGCAAAAGATGAGCGAGAGAGAGCAAAGCAGGCATTTAATTTTCTGAGTGACTGCTCTTCAGCTGGCTTTACACACTTCTGAGAGGCAGCAGCCTCTCCATCGGTGCCTGAGTCAGCTCTGTGTCCACTCACCACCCAGAGCTGTGAATTCAGCTTCCACTCGCTGCTCCTGGAGAAACCCCTCCCGTGATGGGTGAGAACCTGGGGGCTGCAGGAGCCAGGAGTGGAGTGAACTCACCTTCCAGGCATCCCTGAGTGCCCCACACCAACCAGACGTGGCCAAAAGGGACGGTGGACACGCAGCCCAGGCCTTGCTGAGGAGCAGGGGCTCTGTGGACATCTCTGAACACCAGCAGCAGCCTTGTCTTGCCTGTGCAGCCTCCTTTTTACTCCTGATAATCCACAGCCACCCACCAGTCAGGAAGGGAATGGCAAATCAGAAATGTGGAGTGATGCAGGGTTAGTGCTCTTCCTTTGAACAGTGCTGTGAATGAGGGCTGAGATTGAAACCAGCTGGAGTCACTGCATCATTCCCTTCCTGCCTCCTTTCTTCCTCTAGATGTTCATTTCAGCAAGAGTGTGTGCACACAGGAAGACAAAAGCTTTTAACCTGTAATATCCTGAGAGTGAGAACTGTCAACACTGCTCAGGAAAAGAAAAAAAAAATATATATATAGAAATGCTGCACCTGACACACAGCTCTGAAAGCAACCCCCAGATGATGGGATGGGAATAATGGAGTGGGATAAAGCAGGTGGATGGCAGGATAGACACCCAGATAAACAGATAAACCAGGCTCTGTGTCTCCAGCTGCAGTCAGGCAATTAACTCTCAGAGAAACAAAAAGCAGCAATTCAAATGATCCTGGAGAATGGAAGTTTCTGTCAATAGAACGAGCTGATTCTGGGATTCTGTGGAGCACAGGGAGATGTGGCATGAATTCCTCACCTCGTTCAGGACAGCCCAGCTCCCTGCTGGAGCCACAGCTCCTTTCATCACTCTGAGATGCTCAGCTCAGCTCAGCTCAGCTCAGCTCAGCTCAGCTCAGCTCAGCCCTGGCTGGGCATCATCAGCTCCTCCAAAACTGATCGACATGGCCCATCCAGGCCAGGATTTCATTTCTCCTCCTTGGAGACAGGGAGCAGACTGCTTGTCACAGCGCTCCTGGAGGGGATGGGATGTTTGAAAACCTGATCACAAGTGACACCAGACAAGCAGCTGGTGGCTGGCCACTGAAAATGGGATTCTAACCCTTGCAAACACCTGGATTAGGCACTTGAGGGGGTCTGCAATCAACATCATCTGTTGACTTGGGATTTGGGTTGTTGGTGTTTTTTTTGTTGTTGTTTTTTTTTTGCTTGTTGCCACAAATAAATATCTTCTCTGCATTCAGTTTTTGACAGCAGAACCTCCATGCCCCCCTCACTGAGTGCAGTGAGGGTCTGTTCTCACCCTCATCCCAGTGAAAATAACAGGGCTGCTCACAAGAAAAGCCTTTGAACTCCTTGATTTCACCCATTTGCAACGCAGGGAACCTGTGGGTATCTCAGATGAAGCCTTAACCCCAAATAAAATAATTGTTTCTTTCCCCAAATTACTGGTTTACACAGAGGAAGGAAAATTTACATGGAGAGAAAAAATAGGAACAGGTTATTGGGGGTGGGAGGGAGAAGGGAAGGCAAGCTAGGCACGGAACAGGCCAGCTATTTTTCCTCCTTTCTTTCAAAAATCCCTGCCAATATACTTGCTGTGCCATCTGGCACCCGTGATAAATTTGCCTATGTGTAATTGCAAGCTGCAGAGAATTTCAGAGGGGTTGGAAATTTCTCTGTCTAGGTTCTCTTGTAGCCATTATAATTTTAATCGTTGAATACAGGAAAGGGAAATTTTCTTTTCTTGTGCTCTCCTGAAATGCAAAAAAGTTCTTCAGACATTCCCTGTCTTCCTCATTTCAGTTTGTTTCATTTGAGCAGCAAAGCCAAGGTGATGTTAGTTCCCCCTTCATCCTCCATGAATATTTCATGTAATTTCAGAACTATAATTTTAGTGAGACAGAGAACATAGCATTAATCTATTTCTAAACAAATTCCCCACCATTACAATTCCCCATTTGTAAATGAGGCGAGAATTTCAAACTTTGAATTTACATTTCAACTTTTCTCCCTTTCTTTTGCTCCATGTTTTCTTTACACATTTCATTTTGAGTGATGAACCTTCATCAAGCAGATTCACTCCTATTCCTAATTATTTCAGCTCCTTTCTGCTATTCATGTATTATTTTTGCATTTCTGGCACATGAGACTTCCTTTCCTCAGTGAAGTAAAGCAGAAGCAGAGAACAGGGATTCAAAGGAGGCCTCGCCAAATCCTTTTCCATATGGATGCTTGCTGAGATGTTTTTCCTTCCTCGAATTTACCCAGATAAAAGATAAAGATTTTGTTAATCATTAGGTCAGGTGAAGGAAGCAGATGGATGCAATTTAGGGATATTTTTGTGCCCTGGAAAAGAGCTGGACCTCACAAAACTCTTCCACACCCCGCAGCTTCTGGGGATGCTCCATTTCCCAGGGTTTGGCCCCGTGATGCCCAGAGAGGCTCCCTGGAGCAGGGGCTGGACAGAGTTAAAGGAATAAAGCAGGGATTTATTAAAAGGCTTTCAAAGGATTCACAAGAGCCCAGCCAAGGATTCATACACCCAGGATGGATCCCAAGTCAGGAGTTTTAACACTTTTATAAGTTTTGGTGCATTTCCACCTTGGGGTTCATTGTCCCATCCCAGCTCCAGGCTCTGCAGTCCCACCCTCCCAGATTCTCTCCTCAATTCTCTGCTCTTTGCACTTTCTGGGGCTGAAGCTGCAGCGGTGTCCTTGGTTGTGGGCTGGAAAAGGATTGTTTTGTGTGACTGAGCTGTGAGCAGAACTTGGAACACTTGGTGTGGAGTTCAGAGTCACACACCAATGCAATAAAAAATCTGGAAAATATGAAAGCCGAAACTTCAGGCATCAGCCCTGAGCTCATCCCTCAGTCCCAGCTGGTGCCTCTTCCATCCCAGCACACCTCCAGTGGGTGCTGGTGAACAGATCACTTCTGCACCACCTGCCAGCCTGTGCCATGCCAGGAAAATCCTCCCTGAGCCAGCTCTGGATGCCTTCCAGCACTGGTGGGCAGAAGGGCAGGACAGCAGGGGGACACAGGCACAGCCAAGCCACGGGAGAGCTCTTGTGCTGCTCCACTGAGCCCCTTCCCTCGGGAATTCCCTGCCCAAATCCTCAGCCAGGGACGCTGCCCTGTGACACTCAAAGTGCCTTTGCTCCTTTCTGTGTGTGGAACGAAGCCAAGGCTGCTCTCACTGTGCTCCTCACTGGTGCCATGGGTGCAGCTCCAGGGCTGGAGCAGGAACAAGGATCAGGGCAGTGGAACAGGGAAAATTCAACCTGAACATGCACAGATACCCAAGAGGAAGAACTTGTCCACTGTGCAGTGACCAAACACCGGAACAGAGACCACAGAGGGGATGGAGCCTCCTCCCTGGGGATGTTCCAGAGCAGTCTGGACACTCTGCTGTGCCCTGTGCTCTGGGATGGCCCTGCTGGAGCAGGGAGGTGGCACCAGTGACCCTCTGTGGTCCCTTCCAGCCTGACCCATCCTGGGATTCTCAGAGAGCTGCACAAGCTGTGTACAGACTGTCTAAAAAGAGCAATTAGGTATGTTCAGTGCAAATAACAGGATATCCTGGGAGGAGGGACGTGCAAGTGGCAGGGCTGTAACCACTGGGCTGCTGCTTGCCACAAACCCTGTGCCACCAGCAGGTCACAGCCAGCCTCCCACCTCTGCCTACCTGGGCTCATCTGCCTGCTCTTTGGGCTATTACAGCAAAGATGAGCTCATCTAAATAGTAGATCCCAGCTAAATTAGTGTGTTTTAATTGAAGGTCATTAAGCAGTGACCACACCAGAAGCTCAGCCACAGCTGAAGGGCAGTGGGGACCAGGTGGCAGATGGTGGGGACATTTTCCAGCCTTCACAGTCAGTGCCAGAAGACGACCTGTGTCCAACAGCATCAGTCCCAGCTGCTCAGGGAGGTGCTTCAGATCCAGGACTGCTTTAATTTAAATCCTTCTCTCCATATCTGGCTGCATCAACCCTTTCCTGCTTTTTCAGCGTCGATGTGCAGAGAAACAGTCACTGCACATCTTCCCATGAAATAGTTTTTGGTGTTGAGGAGAGGAAAACCTGGGCTGGAGGG